>NC_043983.1:24097320-24399820 GCF_902150065.1 Myripristis murdjan | reverse complement strand
GAATTCTCCGAAACGTCAGAGCAAGAGGAAGATGAAGGGGTGAGAGAGGAGAAGGACTTGCATTATCTAGGAATGGGCTATCCAGCAGAGGATGGGGAGAGTGAGGAGGAGAGTGAGGAAGACGAGGAGGAAGAAGAGAGGGAGGAAACAAAGATTGAGCTTCTTAAAAATGTGGTTTTGAAGATAGAGGACTGCTCTGCAGAGTCACACCCGTTACTCAGGCCTGGGGACTCGAGTGAGCCCAGAGAGCCGCTGTCACCATCATCAGCGAGTGGCTTTGCCCCGCTTTACATGCCTCAGTTCAGAACTGCTCCTTGCACATGGCAGCTGACAGCCAAACCACAAGACAGCGCCCCCCAGCTGTGAGCTCTGGCACTGCCACACAAAATGTGCACTTCATTGTTGTACCATGATTCAGCTTGTTGCCAGAGCGGGTTTCCATTGTGCTCCCTCAGAGTTAGTGAGGTGTGATGTCGTAAAATGTAAAATACCTCGACTGATTTATATGACTCCAAATGTAGCCATTCACTGATGCTGCTATTGTGTTTTGTGCTAAGGGGAGAGCAAGGAAGACAGGAGGGCACAAGCCTCTGGTGTGGGCGTTTATTTATTTCTTTATGGGTGTTTAAAGCCCTGTCTCAACTGTGCCTCACTGCTCCTCTGGGATGGTGTACTAGTGGCTAATGAGATGACTTTATGGATAGGAGACTAAAGAGCTTACACTTCTACATATTTTAATGGAGTTGAAATTGATGTGTAAATACACTCTTAATGCCCATACCATCCAGAAGGTACAGCCATTTATACAAGTAGGACATTGATAGGAAAGGAGGCAGATGTACTGCTGAGGGGAGGCAGACATCCTGTCACCTCAAACATCTTGTCTCGAAGGTCTCCAAACTCTGATAGGTGGGCATATCTTAGCCTGGCCAGAAACCAGACTCTTCTAAAGTCTGGAAAGGCAGATAATAAAGGAGCTCAAACTTGAGGTGGTGTCTGACGCTGGTTGGATACTACCCATTTGGAACTAATGAATCATTAACATGAGAACCAATCAAAACCATCGCTCAGAATTTGGGCCGAAAGTTGGCCGAACCAGTCGAGACTCAGCAGGGACAACCCCCTGCCGTCCCATGCAGACGGTGTCAACCAGGCTAAACATTTCTTGGACGCACAGAGAAAGCTTTGAGAATGCTCTGTATACTTGCGTTTACCCATGACCGCCCTGCTGCTGCATCTTCAAGCTGAAAACAAGCCTTCATCTGTTGTACGCTGAGCTCCCTCATCAGCATTTTAGTCAGAACATAAAGTGATTAAAAAAAAAATAATAAATCAGTGAAAGAGAGAGAGACTTAGCCTTTCATCTGTCAAGCTATGTTTCTGACATATTTTCACATTAGTTGGTGAGGTTAAAGCACACCTGGGGTTTTGCCTCAGAGTCTGTGCTGTGAGTAACGGGATAAGACAGTACAACGGTCACAGCACATACCTGGATGGGAAATTGGCAGGTGGTTTTGGGGACGCTTTATTTACTTCATTGTGGAGGACAGCTCACACATCGGCATTCGCATTGATGAACCCGCCCACCAACCGAAAGAATGTTTTCCATTGTGCTGTACTGTATTTGAATCTTTGCTACAATTTGTGAGAAATGTGCTATCTATTTTTCTGTGCTCGCCATTCTCGATGGAAAGCTGTTGGATGGTGTAAACAAAAGACAGAAGAATGTACATTTTGAATCCAGTGGATGACAGACATGAAAAAGTACTGAGAATATTGATGCATATAAATTGTTATTGTATATTGAGATATTGTCTATTTTTCATGGCAAAAAAATAAAGTATTTATTGTGAATGGCTGATGACCTGATTTATAGTCACTGACCTTATATACAGTACCCAGTAGTTTATTTGACAGAGACCATGCACAGACTGTGCTTACATGAACCAGATGTGTTCAAATGGCAGTGCTTTGCATTTTGGCATGGGCAAAGATAGACCAAAGTAGAATCACTGCTAGGTGCTGCCATCTTTATACACCTGGTAAAACAACAACATTAACAACAACAACAACAACAAAACTGATTGTAACACCAGACAAACTGTGTGTAAAGGAGAGATTTAGTGATTAAAATTCTGCTGTTAGGGGAAAAAAAAAAATGGCATGTACAGGGTGCTTCTGTGAATGTATGTGAATATGTGTGTGTGTGTGTGTGTGTGTGTGTGTGTGTGTGTCTGAGCCTGTCAAACTCATGTGAAAACAACATAAGTTTCCCATTTTTATATTAATATCCCACCACTTTTACATATCATTTCTATTAATTTTATTCATTTTCTCCTTTATTATGCAATACTGATCAAAAAAGCAGGTAAACTGTAATACCACATTATCGTGGCCAAACCTTCCAAACAACTGAACTGAATTAATAGTCAACACACAAACAAATTGCATTCCTGTGTTTGTAATTTACACCTAAAGTAAGGTTTAGCAGCTCTACCAAACGACAGTGATACTTGTGATACACCTTGTGGCTGTAAGAGGAAACTACACCTGAATAAACCTGACTATGTATGGATGAAAGTATGCTTATATAGCTAAATACATGAGCTGTGCATGCAGTGAATGTGTGTGAGTATAGATAGATAGATAGATAGATAGATAGATAGATACATAGATACATAGATACATAGATAGATAAATAGAGATGGGTAAATGTATTTTTTCAGAGAAGCATTAGCTAGTGTTTTTTTTTTTTTTTTTTTTAAATTTATCCCATTATTTACATCAATTTGACACTAATTACTATGAGTACTATAAATTTACATTAGCCTGAAGATGTTGGTGAACTCTCATTGTATTGATTGTAGAAGTCACTGAGATGTATTTGGATCTTTCAGCCACAAGGTGACAGACAAGCACCACTTCTGTTGGAGCGTGCAGAGCTGGTGCTACAGTGATGTCAGGGATGTTGTATCCTTAAAGGCCCTCTGAGCTCCAGCTCTTCTGCTCGCCATAGAAGGGCATGATGATGGTGCACAGCGCTGCTGGCCGTGGCACAGAGAACTCTGAAAACACAGAGAGGCCTGTCACCATGCCAGGCTCAGATATGGTTGTGGAAAGAGAGAGAGAGAGAGAGAGGGAGAGAGAGAGAGAGAGAGAGAGAACTGAGGCTTGAGTTTACCAAACTGATGGAAGTGCCACATTACACAAGCCAGTGATGATCCTGGCCACACTGCAAACCCTTTGTCACAAATGTGTTTGGTAAAGATGTAAGCAACTTCATAGCTGACAGATGAGAGAAAATAGATCTGAAATCAAAAAAACAACCTTTCCAGAGCAAAGTGTCCGGTGCCATTTCTTGTCAGGGAGCCAGATTTCCCAGAAGCACTCAGCACCGGGCGTCAGCAGGTTTTTTCCTGGTTTGCAAACCAGTGGCTTAGCAAAGGGTCGTGGGATAAAGCAGGCCTGCAGAAGCAATGCTGCACATGTGAAAGCTCTTTGGTGCTTTGCAGATACCGAGCTTTCAGCTGTGACAAATTAGTATGCACCGATGTTTTTCCACCAAGACCAAACCGAGTCTGAATCTAAAAGGCCGTGTGAGCTGTGTCAGTCACCTTGCTGGAGAAATGCCCTACGCTGGAATTAAAGTTTTTGCACAGACAATTAGCAAAATATCTTCTTTATTGTTACTTGAGCGTGATCTGGAACTTGAAGAAAGGGTTTTCAGTGAGCTGATTAGGTTTCTAGAAACTTTGCCACACTTAGTCTTTTGGGAAGTCTAAACAAATTAAGAATGTGTGTAATGCAGTAATCTTGATCTTGAGACCAGGATTGAGTTCATTAGACAGGGAAGGCTGACTCCAGTGACACTAAATCTGATTACATAGATTTTGCTTTTGTGGACTCTATGAACTGCTCTATATGCTCCTGGCACAAATGATTACTTTAAAATCCCCTTTGACCATCTCCATTCCTTCCTCCCAAAACAGAAATCGGGTTTTAAAATGTGAAACATGAAGATATAGAATATATAAAAGATTCAAATTATTAGAGATTCTTAGTGGCCAGACATGATAGAGTTAAAGGAAAAGCAAGTCCTGTTTGTGTAATTAATCAATATCAGGTGGGGAGGCATTAGCGCACACACACACACACACATACACACACACACACACACACAAACATACAAACACACACACACATATACACATACACACACACACACACACACACATATACACATACACACACACACATACAAAAACCCTTCTGAGATGTCATTACTGGATATCAAAAAGTCAAGTCATTTCTCCAGCACACAGTCACTCTCTTTTTCTCTGTCACACCCACAACCCTCTCTCTCTCTCTCTCTCTCTCTCTCTCTCTCTCTCTCACTCCTCCTCCTCCTCCTTCTCCTCCTCCCTCTGTCATCCTTGACCTCATCCCTGTCTCTGCCTGGATCCATCCATCTGGAAATTCACCCCCACGGACGCAGAGCAGCAAAGCCTTTGCCTGCACAAACATTTCCACAGAAGCATCCCCACCTCCCAGGAAATACCTTTCTAGGTATCGCAACAATCTTTAAAAATAAACTTAGGTATCTTTTATATCTCCGGGCTGAATGCGATTATCATCTGGAAGTGACTGAACGACCTCTAACTTGAAGAAAAAAATAGGAAGAGGAAGATGGGGCAAAAAAGGGGAGATGGAAAAGACTATGAGGAGTGGAACAGAAAAGGAAAATAGATACAGTCTTTGCTCTGGTGACTGAGAGTGAGCCAAAGGTTAAAGGTAAAACTATTCCTGCCTAGTGCTGTCCAGCCACTGAGCTTGGGATCAGTTTCCCCAAATCATCTTAGCGCTAAGATTTTCCCTTTTTCTTTGGCAGAATTAAGTCAACAGCGGTGAGCCACAACAGCAAGAAAGTGGCCACCGCCACCGGGAAGCAAATGCAAAGCTAAATTAACAGTACGATTTAGTTAAATTCTTTCCATTCTCCCAAAACACAAACAAATGAGGGCCCAGTGTTTAGAATTAGTGAAGCTGTATGCAAGTTTCCAAATCTGAGGAGTTTTAGTGTTCAGTGAAACATATTCAACTCAATAAAAAATGGATATGGGACCAAAGACAGCATGATTCCCAGCACAGCTGCAAAAAAAACAGGACAGAGGAAATTCTGATGTGGGTTACACACATTCAGCTTGTTCGTGTCGAAAATATACACACTGGTACTCTCTGCTACTTGCATTTGCAACCATATCAAAACATTGTGCGTGATGATGGACCTCAGATGTAAGTGTTACCATTCTGGCTCAAAAGACAAGGCTATGTGTATCTGTGTGCCGAATCGCGTGTGTTCATGCATGAGCTGTTGCCATCAACCCTGTTAATGGGAATCAGGAGAAAGATTTAACAGCTTGACATTGTAAATCCCACATTGATCGCTCGGCATTAATTCGTGCAGCAATCGTGTGGAGCTTTAGCTACTGGCGTTTAACTGGCGTGTTGGCTTTGAAGACCTTACAGCTGGGGCAAAGGTCTGCTTGTAGCAAGTTCACCCCAAAACCTATAAAGTCCACAAAGGAAATGAAATGAAAATCTGGTTATGTGTGAGCGGTGTTGACTGTGCTCCCACTTTCAGTCCATGTGAATGGGGCGTTAAAAACCTGGCTGGTTTGGTTGCCAGGCACCACAGCACTGCAGGTCGGATAGATGTTGGTTCACTGGGGAATGTAAAGCCTCTCTCTGCCTCTAATCTGTAATCTTAGCTTGACTGCAGCCCTGGGCTCTGTTGTGTGGAGATTGACATCAACATTCATGGGAGAAGAGACACACACACGCAAAAAAAAAAAAAAAAAAAAAAAATCAAGGCAGACACAGAAAAGTGTCACTAGTAGCAGGTGGAGCAGAGCAATTCTGAGTGAGGGAGTGTGTGAGGTTGAGGCTGGGATCTCTGGGAGAAACAGTGTGTAGACAGAAGCTGTGCTGACCCCTGAGACCCTCCCCTGGGGCCCTCTCTGAGCGAGCTGGAGGCCCCTGAGAGAATATGGGAGGATATACATGTTGTACTCTCACTCCCCTCGCTCACTGAGGGAGTTGTAAATATATGAGCTGGACTTGGTGCATGCATGATTTGTCTTTCCAGACACTTGGTGAATATTTCATTTTAGTGCGATAATGTGACTTTTCCAGGGAGTTTATTTCAGTGTCACTCTGCGACCTGTCAGTGTCCTGGAATTTGAATTTACCACCTAATGTTGTCTTTTTTTCCCCCCTGTCTTCACTTTCAGTATTTCCAAAGATGCAAGATTACTCCTTGAATGAAATGACGTGTAAGGGATTTAGTCATGTTATCAAGGGACAGCCACCACTGGATGTAAAAACTATTAGGGACAGATAAATAAAAGCATGAATTGAAGAAGGATTTTTCTTTTTTTTCAGAGCATTGTCCTGTCCTGTGTTGCTCTGAAAGTTGGAATAAAGTGTGTTTCGAAGCTTTGGTGATAAAAACACTTTTTAGTATCTGTGGCTGATTATCCCTGACAATCTAAGAAGTGGTCCACTTTGCTGAGGCCACACATCTCCGCCATTCTCCCTCTCACACACATATAAATGCACTTTACATTCAATGCACGCACACAGGCACACACTTTCACACATAGAGACCCAAATAGACCGTACAAGAATCATCTCAGTGCAACTACATAACCTTGATTCTGCAGAAATGAAAGACCATCACCTCACCTCAGTCGACCCCTCTCCTTTCATGTAGATTGTAATCAGGACAACTAGGTCACGCAGATGTGACGGTGACAAACAACTTCAGTGCTGCCAAGACTGAAAGAGCTCATCCTCATCAATTGTGATCCATTACTTTGCTTGATTGTGGGGGATAAACATCCATTACCCCACATATTTATAGGGCACACACTATTATTGAGCCAAACCCACTGACCCAATCATGTACATGGCAACAACCATTAGTCCACTTTTTCGTGGAGGAAAGCGTGAGATGCACATGCCTCACACTGAGGCTTTGAAAATGACCCAGAGCGGCCTTTATGCACGGCCATGTCTGTTGTAACTGGGTTGGGTGAACAAAATGCCAACAAATCGGTCAGTGCGTGTGTCACAAAGCATGCTTGTCTCTGGCTAACAGGGTGAAAGAGGTGCAGCTGAATGGTCTCCATTCACTCTGACACTCAATTAAGGCCTAATTGGTTTGAGGTTCGCCTCAGGCATGTGGCTAGGCAACATCCAAGCCGTAAACATTTGCAGATTTTTTTTTTCCATTCAAAAATATATACTTTACCGTTGAGCGGCTAGTTTTTACAGCCAAGGGGTTAATGGTCTTTCATCTACCCTCTTGTTCTTTGGCTATCTTTTGTATTAAACCAGACTGAAAGAAAGGCTTTTTTTGCATTTGGTTTGATTCTTATTTTGGGGTGCTCAAAGTTTGCACACACAAATATGCATATACCATAAAAACAAAACAACACTTTTCATATCATTAGGTCTCACAGATGCAATATGTGCTCACAGTATAGCTACAGCTCAGAAAGGCTTATAGTCAAGTAAATGATCCACATGTATAGAGTGTGAAATATGTGTGTGTGTGTGTGTGAAATGAGACAGAGAAATAGGCACTGGGAGAACATGCATGTGAATGTGGGTGCGAATCTATGTCTGTGTGTGCATGCATGCCTGTGTGTGTATGTGTGTGTGTGTGTGTGAAACTCCACAAGCTGTGTCAGCAGTGCAGAGGGCCATCTCTTTATGGGGTGTTGCACTCCTTTAATGCATTACTGGAAAGCTCCACCATCACTCCCCTGCTCTGTGGAGGGAAGTATAGCAGTACAGCCATGTAACAACCCCATCAGCACAGTCCTAATGCATCATTTTATTCTCTCTTTTACCCTCTAAACCCTGTTGCCTGATACGTACTGCGGGGGTGGTAATGTGGGATAGTTTTCCACAAACCTGTTGAAGCCACTTTCTCGTGTTACAGGAACAGAATAAAAAGCTGAAAGCTGGGATTCCTGAATCAATATACAGGGCCTCAGCTGGTGAGCTGTAAAGTCAGTGCAGGTGCATCTGAGGAGACTTTGCTCAAGTAAAATAATATCATTTTACATGCTTCACAGTTTTGGTGGTTTTTTATGTATCAATATAAAATAATCACTGTAGGATTTACTGTAAGATAATTTTATTGCTTCTATTTGTCCCCTATAATACCAAGTTTTGAGGGAATGTCATCATGGAAGTTTGGGTCTCTTTGAATTGAAATTAACCTGAATTTGAAATTCGTGAACAGCACGAGCAAAATGTCAGCAAAATGTCAGCAGCTGATGGTGGTACACTGTTGCAGTCTCTAAATATTTGATCGGCTAATAAACGAATGAAAAGAAATAGATGAAACAATCAGAACATATTTATACTGGAGTGAAGATTTGACTGAATCTTTTTCAGTTAAATAGACAAAGCATTAGCTGATTATGAAGTTTCCATCGTCAGGAAACTATGACACCTTTATCAGTTTGTTTCAGTTATTTAAATCATACACTGCATGATGATTGGGCATCGATACAGTAATAAGATGCATTCAGTGTAATCAGTGATTTTGACTGATGTCTTAAAATGTTGTTGCTTTGTATTAAGTGTGTCTCAGTATCACAGAGACTGAGAATGACTGATCTGAGCATTAAACTCATTTTAAAACCATCAGCTAAGACTGAAATAAAGAAATTTACTGTCGGACTGTTTGAAGAAAGAGCAGGCTGGGAAGATCTAAACTTAGCAGCTGCTTCAAAGAGGAACATTTTTCCCCTGCCTTTTTCTTTTTAATCCCTGTTCACGATGTGTGTTTTCTTTCACAGACATGTTTCATCTGAAGATCCAAGACCCAAGAAAGCAATATCGACCTTATAGGAGACCTTGAAATGAAATAGAAGGAGGAATTAATCCATGGATCTCCATCTCTATCGAGGGATTACATGATCAATACTCCATTCAGCCTTCAAAACAAAATGGAAGTGAACGTTGTGGTGTCTTGTCAGTCTGTTTTAGATGATCTTTTCCAGTTGTCCAATATATTCTCCAGTCTGTCTGTTTGCTGCTGTAGCATCGACAGAGGTGACGTGCGTCTCTAATTTCTGCAAAGTGACGCATGCTTTCACTGCATTGAGCTGAGGGGAACACACACACACACACACACACACACACACACACACAGATATATAGCCTGCAATACTAACGCAAAACAGATGGCTTTCTTTCAAACCACATCACTGGCTACTTCACCATAGTGTCTTTGGGTAGCCATTGGAGATTCCACAACTCCCAAAAAGCCTGGCCTCTGCTGACCTTGACCCGTGTTCGATTACGTCACTTGGTGGGAACTCTGTAGCCTAGTTCTGCCCCTTTGTTCGTTTCCCTCTGCATCCCATGGAGCCAAGGCACCCCCAGAGCAAAAACACTCAACGGAGGCAACCAGCTCTTGGGACGACGATACACATTCCACGGTCTGGGAATGTCCTAACAAACTGCCAGCGGATCAGAATAGTGGTAGTCGCTGTTTTGATCATGAAACTGAGAGAGAGAGGAAGACAGAGAAGGAGAAGAGAGAGAGAAGATGGGAGAAAAGAGAGAGAGAGAGAGAAAGAGAGAGAGAGAGAGAGAGAGAGCATGTGTATTGAGGGTGTGTCTGTTTTTGTATTGGGAAGTGTGACTGAGCATTTTTCACCAGGATGCAGTGATGTGCAATGCTTTTTTTTTCACATTTCATCTGCGCCAAAGCAATTTACATCCTTTACTGTCTGACTAGTCATGAAAAGGGCTTCTCTTAATTGTCCTCTTGCAGAAGGCATGTATTTCTTTTTTATTATTATTATTATTATGGACTTCGATCCAACTGGTTCACAACCTTTGGATTCAAAGTCAAATTTTACTCCAAACATTTTTGCTCTTTTGCACCTGTTGCATGAGCCATCATAGCCAAGTAGCCCTTCCCTCTTTCATTCTTTATTCAGATTTTGCATCTGGGGAAACCAACATGCATTATTAGCCAGCAATCATTATGTTTCCACTACAGGGTTAAATAGGTGCACCCAGAGCATTGGCTAATATAACATGTGATCTGCACAGAGATGCATTATGATGTATGAGGTCTAGTTTTGAGTGTATTTGTGTATCTTTATACGTGTCCATCCACTGAGATCCCTCAAATAGACAGAACCAAGATTTTGACCCACATAGCACTCAGCTCTTGGTGATTATGTGAGACGTCCCAGTTCTCCATTTGACATATTTTGCATTTTGCTGCAAACCTCAGTGACTTGTCAGCAGGACTGTACTTTAAGATCAATCAACAGTGCTTTTGATTCTCAGCTATGAATAATTTTAGCTGACCTCGTGCCTGAAAGCTGCAGTATGTCCCTGCTGTGGAAAAAGCGGCTACTGTAACGTTAAGTCAGAGGATGATCCTGAAAGTGCCAAGACACTTGAGGGAAAAGAGAGGCCCTGATCTGTGGTTTCCTCTCCCACCGCGCTGAGGCTGAGTGAAGTGGGGGGCCTGTGGTGTTTTTCTTCCCAGATTTGAAGGACTCAAACTATTTTGAATGGTTGCTGTCACATTGTGACATTGAGGGGTACTTGAGGAGATTAGTGGCACTGTGTGGCTGGTCTCCGTGGGTCATTATAACCATTATCGTTATCCTGAATGGATGACTGACAGAATGAAGAAAGCAGTAAGCACATATTCACTGGACCTGGATTTAAAAGCAAAGGGGTGGGCTAAAAGACCATAGTGTAAATATAGTCAGTGTATAGACAGAAAGACAAACAGACAGATAAATACATTTTTATTTATTTATTTACTATTTTTACATGTTTGACTGCTTATCTTGTTTCCCATATGAACTGAAGTGTTTCATATTTCATGGCCAACCATTTTTTTCAGTAAGGAAGTACAACCACTCACAAATAATGTGAAGTTAGAGGTCTTAAGAGGGATGGTGTTACGAGAGGTGAGCCAGTTGAATTCAAGTGACAGATGTAATGTAAGTGTGTCTTTACCCAAGAGAAGGAAAGCAGAGGCTGGGCAGTTTTGTTGGCTGGGTCATCTGGGCTTACCTCAGTTCTGGAGAACTGAGCGAACAGAGAATGAAAGACCCTTGGTGGGGTCTTTGATTTCGACCAGCCCAAGCAGAGGATGGATGGAAGTTAAGTTTTAGCAAGTGAACTCTACAGTAATGTTGCTTTGCGAACAAAGTTGCAGCACTAGTAACAGTCTTAGCAACTTCAGCTCACATATTTATAACATATTTTCACTCTGCTGGACAGTCGGTTGATCTCACCAGACAATATTGCGACTGTGAGGGGAGTTAAAGCCCACCCATGACCACCCGGTCTTACTGGGACGGTTAATTGTAGATAGTTAAGCACCTGAGAATCATTTACTATTCCTGTAGTTTTATGTGTCGTTTTTACACTTTCTCCTCATCTGCTGTTGATTTATGCTAATTTGTTGACATTTTGATGTGTTTTAATGGGTTTTTTTGTCTCTCCCTCCTGGTGGTTCTGTGTCTCTCCCTGGTTCTCCCCCCGTTGTTGTTGAGTTGCTGTGTTGTCAACCTCAGCAGGTATCTCTCTTCCTCCCACTGTTTCACTGTGCTTTTATAACCTCCCTACATTTCTCACATACAGTCCCATGCTTACCACTAAGTGAAAAAAATACACTCAAGTGAGAGTAAAAATACCTAGATAAGGTCCTGAATATGAATAGTAGAGGCAGTGACATAATAAATATTTGGTCAAGTAAAGTGGTAGTACCTCAAACGTGGGTATTATGCTACATGTGGATAATACAGTGTATGATTTATTATTGTTTCCTTGCATCTGGCTTTCCCATCAGTGGAATGGCTTCTTGTGGTTACGCTGTTAAAGGAGAGACTTTGCTGACACACACATCAACACAGTCCGCAAACACTTAGCCTGCTCAATTAGTGCGGCTGTGCATTACCAGACAAAACCACTGTCTCCTGCACACTGAAAATCAATGGCTGATACTGACACCGAGCAGCATCAGACACATCCGTCCGTCACGGCTTTGCTTCAGCAGCAAAGGATCACTTTTCACAACAGGTTCACGCTTGGACTTCATAACAAATTATTTAGGTGGTCTTTATCATTATTTCTGGAGCTCAGTGTCCTATTGGTGTGTTGCTTCTGGACTGCACTCCCCAGAAATCACTTGTCAGTCCAGTGTGTCTGGCATTGTCCTATTCCTTGAATTTTCTGCTGTTTTCTTTGTCTGTCCAATCATGGTGGCTATCAGTGCTCATTTCATCAACTCAAGTCATCTTCTGTTTATTTCAAACAAACCACTGTTGCTGCTGCCAGAAACATAAAAAGCACCACTCCCTGCACTCAAGCACTTTTTCCAGGAAAGACCTACCAAATGTGCCCAGTGAGGGTCTAAGGACCAAAACGTGATTACAGGTAAGTGTAGTTTATTACAAGTAAGAGGATAATCACTTCCCTTTCCCTTTGGATGTTTCCTGCTATGTACCTGTCTGCCAGACTGCATCAGCATGCTTTAGCTTTTATATGTTTTCTGAGAAGAGCAAATGTAAAACCTTTCATGAACTGGCTGTACGTGGCATTTAATTGTTAAAAAAAAAAAAAAAAAAAAAAAATGACAGAGGAGCAAAAGAGACTTTTATTAAACCTTAAATGTTCAATATTGATTTATTACCAAGGTGTCATTCATTTTCCCAACATCTCATAATTTATGTATATGATTCTTTTAGGCATTTTGTAATTAACATTCGTTGTTATTCACCTCAGGGTTTATGAAATTGAATTGTGTGTTTGGTGTCATATTCTAGACATTAGTTGGCTCAGACAAGCCCAACTCGACTTTCCTCACTAATCCACAGCCGTTGCTCTGCAGCCGGATACTTTGGTTCTCATCCCATGCTGTTGTCTCACCCCAAGCCTATAGTCTTTGTAATCCCCTACCTAAGCTCAGTGCAAGAAACCAGCAGACAAACACAGTCACCCAGAATTATATTTTAGATCAGATGGGGCTGCTACTGTCCACTTCAAAGCCAAACCATGTCCCCACCTTTATGTAACCAGAAGAATGGAGGACATCACTACTGCTGGATTTGCATGTATTGTATGCACACACCCAGTGCATGCATTGAGTAACATAAGCTGGATTTGATAACTGACAAATTATTCCAATAATTTCAATAATTTGTTAATGTTTATATAGCATTTTCATACTATTTTGCTTGCTTAACTAGTTAAAACACAACATTTATTATAGAATAAGTAAATAAATAAACAAGCAAATAAGTAACTAAATAATTGGGGTTTTTACATTATTTTGCACACCCACTATCTTCCCCAACAGCAAAAAAACTTGTTTAAGACCTTGCTCCTGGCAAGGGAGCCAGATGGTATTTGAATTTTTTGCTGACTCAGGTAACCAGCCCAGAGATTGACAGTGATGCTCACTGCATTTTCTGGAGTTGCTTTCTAAATGGCCGTCATATATTATTGAGTGCTAATGTCTGTGCTGCGATAGGTGTACGGGAAGGATGGGAGCCAGGTATTGATTAGGCAGCTGATGTGAGGTTCAGTGAGAGCACTCTGAGCAGAGTTCATTATGAAGTAGAGAGAGAAAAACAGCTGCTGACGGAGACAAGGGAGGAAGACACCAGTGTTGAATTTCTTATTTGCTTTCTTTTGTGGAAAGTATTTGATACAGTGCAAGAGTATCCCCAAACTAGTCCCCAAGGGGCTGAGAGGTGAAACCACCGACGACTCTCAATGGGATGTTTTCATGAATAACATCATTGTGACCTCCCATCTTCTTATTCAATTAGGGACCAAAGACAGAAATGTAACATTTAAAATATCTTTAATCATTGGATAAGCTTGTATATTTTGCTGCATCATATAACTCTCCACATTGATGAGCATATCAATTATTTGATGAACATCGATCTTTACAGTGAAAAATAATATTTCTCTCTGGACACACTGCATAACAAACTCATAAAATTGCTTTGTGCCATTGAAATAATAATAAACTTTCCACTCAAACAAGCAAGTTATTGATAGGTATTTCAGATGATCCAGTGCATTGCAGTCAGTCTCAATGGCTTACCCTTTGTGTTGCCTAAGTTAAGTTTTGGACCCAGCTCAATGCACAGTGTGCACATAGAGGGTCTATTTAATTTCACTTCCATTTCTTTGAGCAACATGAGTTTGGGATCTGAACAAAACATGCACACAGGGGGAATGGCATAAATAAGAGTGTCAATGAAAGAAAAAGCTGGTCTTAATGGCTCTCTTTGAGGAGCTGTCAGGTGCCTGGAGACCCACATCAGCTGTCAGTGCTGGGATAAAGTGAGTTAGTGTTAGTTTGTGTGTGTGTATGTGTGTGTCCGGGAGGAAGGGGACAAAACAGCAGGACACCGGGAGCGGAAGCTTCCTTTCAACTCTGTGCTGCGTGCCGCATTGCTCAGCTCTCTGTTTATCCCCCTATTCTGGCTCGCAAATCCAGAGAGACACAATTAGGTGCTCTCCTTGAGCCACTCAAATATGGCCAAAGCTTTAGCCACCAGCAGGCAAAAGCCTCTCAGCTGGCTCAGAGAGGTTGACTGAGCTTTCCACTAATACTGAACGGGCCAGTGGGGAATGTGAGAACAAGGAAGTCAAATCAGCACAAAACTCGATGACATCATGTAAAGTGATTTACTGTTTTTTTGTAGTAAAGCCCCAAATTCCTCGGCTCTTGGTTGGTCAAATTATGAGCTGCTATATTGGTAAAGCTCCTCTTGGTTCACTTGGGGAAAGATCATACACAAATACGCAGTTATCCAAGGTGACAAGAATAATATGCTCTAATATGGTCAAATAAAATGAATATTATTTGGCCTTTGCAGAGAACAGATTGATTTCCATTCCTCTGGTCAACCTGACCTTTTAAAATGTAATGCATTGGGCACTCAGCCATAGCAAGCCATTACAGCAAAATATGAACAACTCCCCAGTGTTGGGCAGATTACACTGAAAATGTCTTCTGAGCTGATTTCATATAATCTACAGAATAGTTAATTGTTCTCGCAGCGATTCTTCTGCCAGTAATCAGATTACAGAAAAGTTAAAAAGTATCTAACACTGATTATCATTATTTTTGTCATCTGTCATTTCATTTCTGTTATCATTGAGAGATTATACCTACAGCTAAACAGTACCACAGTCTACATTGTTTTATACCAGCCACCAGTGCTGAAGCCTGCTTGCTCCCATTGTCATAGCAACAGAGTGGATATCCGCTCTTCTGTGTAATCATGCTGTGTTTATCAAGTGCCCAGAATAGCTAGCTGCCTGGCACCTGGAGCCAAAGCAAACATGTCGCACACTGGGCATCTGATATATCGTGGATATCATACAATGCTGGAGCATAAGGATTTGGGAAGCGAGCCTAATGAGTTTAGTTTACTGCCACCTTCATACCTGCTGCCCACCCCCAACTCAAGTTCTGGAAAGTTAGGATTTTGTTTTAGCCTGGAATGAAAAGTTATTCCCACAGGCTTGCCTTCTAGTAACCCATCCATTGTTGATCATCCACACACCAATTACTATACGGCATAGCTTTCAAAAACAATCAGGCCGCGAGCAACGCCCCTTGGCACATAAATTGCCAACAGGCACTGATTCCCTGGTTGAAAACAATGTTCATACTCCACTCCCTATATGTCGACCTGTATGTGCAGAAAGATACCATAGTTTGATCTAATGTGTTTCACAGCTTTGTTCCCTGCTCTAAAATTTAGGTATTCTGTTTTTTCCACATGGCTACGTCAGTTTGGAAAGAAAACCGCAAACCAGTGGAGCAGACAGTCTATTTGGCATGCAATCTGGTTTTACAGCCAACACATATGTTAAAAGGGGAAGGAGGTTTCAAATGGCTCCATGTCTATACTCATGGCTAGAGCCTTCATTCAGCAGTGGATGGACACTCTCCCTAGTTGTGGAGAAAGAAAAAGAGGGGGTGGATTTGAAAAATGCTCTTACGCATCCATGAGTTTAAAGTCCAATTTTAGCACAGTTTTCCTTGCCTGTCTCCAGGACTAGCCTACAGTCACTGTTTCTGTGGTGCTGGCTTTATGGTGCTGTCTCCAGTGAGCGGGCATTGTGTTTGCATGATGTGTGTGTTGGCACGGACTGTGCGTTTCCATCAAACCAGTGTGGTGGTGGAAAGTAGGATGAAAAGAAGGGCAGAAGGAGGACAGAATAAATATCACAGTAGCTCAGAGTGCAGATTAGATGTGGGGGAACAAAAGGAGGTGCCGGGATTCCCAAAGTAGCCCAGTGAAGTTGCCTAGAAAGACAACTTCTTTACAGTGAGATCTAGCAGCAGATGACTTGATCTACCATTTATCCAGTTATATTCAACTTCTACATGAAAGCTTTGTGACTAATTGGCTTGCCATATAATTGGCTGCTATACAAACACACAAGCAGTGGAAGTTGTTAAGCAGTTCGCTCTTTGGGAGGAGTAAAGCAGCCAAATTAGATGAAGAAACAATGATTGAGTGATTCAACAGTGGGTCCTCCAGTCAGAACAAAGTCCCTATTACTGACTCCAGGCTGACTTGGATCAGGCTAAGTAAATAAAATGATTTCTGCTCTGTGGTAAAACCATGCACAGAGATTATGTTTCAGTTAAAATGCTTATATGGTTCAATTAAAAAAAAAAAGGCACTGGGATTTTGGTGTATAGGGAGTCGGAAACCATATAAAACATTAAAATACCATAATGATTTGAGTGCTGAGTGGTACAGAGGCAGGAGCAGAAAAACTTTAAATCCCAGCTTTTTCAATAGGTCGTAAAAGGTGGGCAGGAATGTAAGCCAAAAAAATTCAACAAGGAATTCCAACTCAAGTGGAAAAAATGCAGCTCAAAAGAAGTGTGTCTGGTCTGATTTTTTTCCCTTCTCTAACAAGGTGTTTCTAATAAGATATATAAGGTATAATATGCGCTGATTATGGAGTGTGCTCTCCACTGTTTATCAAATGCACTGAACAATCCACACCGCATAAACATGAGTAATGGCAGATTGGTTGGAGGTTTTGCAGAGCCATAATGAACGAGCTGCAAACACATGAAAAACCTTTGGGACCTGTCTATCCTCATCTGAATCTGACAGACCAGCTGTGCACAGGCAGGCAGGCTGTCTTTCTCTCTCTCACACACACACTCTCTTATACACACGCACACACACATATGTACACACACCCTTTCCCTGTCAGTAGTCTTAGCTTCTCCTGAAAAAACAGACAATATTATTAGCTTTCATTTGCAGTTCTGTGTGAAAAGAGGCTGTTTATATAAGCCGGTACAAAGGCTTCCAGGAATATTGCTTTTTCTCTCTGATTGTATTAGGTCTTGCGCACATTTCTCAAAAGTCAACCGATGAAACTCTCAGCAAAGAGCATGCAATACCCACCCAGCCAAAATAACATATTTACCACTCAACACATTCACATGGCGAGAGCACATAGACTGTGGGTCTATCCATTTATACACTCAAGCAGAGGCCAGAAGGAGGCGAAAAAATGTTCAATCAGAAAACCAATACTACCATAACAGCAGTGCAGTCACCTTGGGACGGAAAATACAGGCATATGCAACTTAGATTTACACCAATCAGGCACAACATCTGCATTCAAAATGAAACTAACACAGCTTACCAGAGTCGTCAGAAAACAGGAATAACACTCAGCCATATTCAGGTTTTGCCTACAACCATTCACAATTAGTACCTGATGCACAGAGTAGCTGTATTGCGGTTCACTGAATATATAATATTGCAATTGGTCAGTTAAGCACTGTAGGTATTAGCTCCACAAAGACACAAATGCAAACAGTGAGTATATTCTGAAAGAAGGAAACTTGCTGTTACTAACCTCAGTGCTCTGTCTACTACATGATTATCATCTACTGTCGCTGAGGCCACTATAAAAACTTGGGGGAGAAACACTGAGGACACGATGGCTCACAGATTTTATCATAACACTCAGGTGTTTGTATTGCATATTTTTTAACACTAATTGAGCAATAGTCCCTATAACCACGCTAATTTTGGTCGTAAACTACATACAATAGGTTACAGTGATAACTGAGTGACCACAAGTGGAACATTTTGTGGGAATTGTTTTTCAGGTTGGATAGAAAACGAGTCAAATCAATATTTCCAATTTTCTACTGATACATGTCAAGAAGTCTAAAAGCAGGTTTCAGCTCTCTGGCATCTTGTAGAAGCAGAACTTCTCACTGTGCTTTATCTCTGAGGGTTAAATTCACACAATGAGGCTCCGTCAACTAATTCGGCACTAAGATTCTGTCCCAGGAAAGAAAGAAGAAAAAAAAATCAGGGAATGCCAAGAAAGACCCTGAGAAAAACTATGACAGGATTTTATAATTGATTTTTCCTAAGTTTGTGTGAGGCAGCCTAGTTTGGCGAAATCTAGTCAAAATCCTGCAGTGTGCATCCACGTTAATACTGACATCAATGTTTTGTAGAAAGTTAGTGCAGTCACAGGAGGGAACAACAATCGAATGTTGTATTCTCTCTTACCCATCCAAACCCAGTGTCTTTCACAACGGAAAACCTTACTATGTGCATTTCTGTCGTGAGCTTTCAGCTATCTGGTTTTTGACATGACAGAGGGAGTGGTCAAGAGCCTCTTTAGTCTTCTCTGTGATTATCCTTCCTACAAAAACGTCACGTCCTCTTGCGACTGCACCCATCGCCAGTGCGCGTCGTACTCCAGGTGCATTTTACCGTTCATTTTACAAGTCTCCAAGTCGATTTTTCCGTTCTTGTAGGGTTTGAGTTTGGGACTCTGGTTTATCCCCAGCTTTTCGCTGAGGCAGGAACGGGGCGAGTCGGGACCGCCTGTTTGAGTGGCTGGTTTCTCCAGGACACCATTAGTCTTAATAGCTTGTGTCTGGGTATTCTCTTTAGAAACCGGGCTGCCCTTACCCATCTCCGGTGCCTTAGTCCAGATAGGAATGTCCTGCTTAGGCCCCTCAGACTTGGCTTGGGGAGAACCTCCAGGCACTGCTGGTTTTGCAGGCGATGTTGTCCCTGTCCCAGCAGCAGTCCCAGAAATACCACTGCCAGTGACAGCACTGGTTGCCCCAGTCCCATGTCCGGCTCTTACCTCTGTGCCCCCTCCAGCCCCGATCCCAGTTCCACCAGCCCCAGCACGCATCCCTACTCCAGCCCCGGTCCCAGCACCAACAGTCCCAGACTTCGCCCCAGCACCAGTGCTGAGCCCCACAGCTCCAGTTCCTCCCCCTGTCCGGGCTCCAACAGTTGCCTCAGAGGCCACCGGTGTGGATGAGCAGATGACCGAATCAGAGCTGGAGGGGCAGTACTCATCCATGTCGTCAGCCAGCGTGTCCAGGTAGCTTCCGACAGAGATGTTGTCCAGCTTGTCGTTGGGGTCCTGCAGGCTGCTCCAGGAGCCTCTCCAGGACGTGTCGGGGCCCTCACCCAGGCTGTACTGGCTGCTGGTCAGGCTGCTGCAGCGGCTGGTCAGCGTGCTGCGCTCCTCCAGCAGCCATTTCACTGCCTCTATACCCTCGTGGACAGCCAGCAGCTGCTGCAAGATCTTCACATCCACTGAGCGCAAGTGAGCCTGTGGAAAAATACAAAAGAAGAGAGGGCATGTCAGACTTTAAGATTCATTTTTTTTTATTGCATTTATGATTTGATTACTTGTAGTTGGGAGTAACAGGGTCATGCGCATGAACAAAACTCAAACTGTGTCTTAGCCTGGGGAGTCACCAGGACACCACAGGCATTTATATTTTATGTTAAGCATTTTGCTGAGGCTGTCATCCAGAAAGACACAGCACAAACATCATACTGTAATTAGACATGTAGATTACCATAAAAATAGTGGCAATAAGAAAAGACTGAGGTGGACGTAGAAGAAGGAAGGGTAAGACACGGTGATGAGAGAGAAGCGATAGAAATAGCTGGAAAGAGAAAAAGACAGGGAGATGTGGAGTGGCTGGAGGCCTGAAATATGAAAGGAAGATGAAGTAACATGTGGGAGGGTGAAGTAGAAATATGGCAGATTAAGCCATTGAGATGTGTTTACAAAAGAAGAATATAACTAAAACTAACAGAGTAGCGGAGGCAGTTGAGAAATAGAGGCTGGAAAGTGTGATAGATTTTAAAAGAAAACGGAGAAAAGGCATTCCATTTCATTATCCAAAACTACTGAAAATTGTGTTTACACATGAGTCATCTGCTCGAAAAAGATAAAAGTAATGATTAATCAAAAACAACAGGCCAACCTACTTTGTACTGTGATGTATGCGGGGGAGGTTGAAAAAGCTAACTGGCAAATAAGAAGAAAAAAAAAAAGACTGCAATCATGGAAAATCCTCCTCAAGAATACATTAGCAGAGGTCTGCGGGAAAGCAGGGCCAAGAGGTGATATATGGGACTGACATTCAAAGCTTGGCCTGATGATATCCATCCCTCCCTGCAGATAACCAGTCACTTTTTCTCTTTCTATGTCTCTTAAGTCTGTTTCCCTCACATAATCCCTCTCTTACAACTTTCTCTGCCTCTCACTGTGACCCTCTGTTTATTATCTATGACCTCCAATCAATCAAATCAAATCAATCACTATATCCTTCTCTGGAATGAAGGACGGAGAAAGATGGCTCCATTATCTGGCCTGGACCCAAGGGACATCTCCAGCTGCCACCTGGATGCACACTACAGCACAGTCTTAAAATTCAACTCCGTTTTTATATAGCACCAGTCTATGTCCTGCAGCAATGCACACATTTTATAATCAGTAAATGCATCTCCTTTCTATTAGCATATACTGTAGTTTTTGATGCGGAATTAATTTGCCATTCTGCTGGAAGAAATGTTTCAAAAATATGCAGAGAATCAAATTAGAAAACTGAAATGCATGATCAAGGATAGTTTTGAAGCAATGTATTAGTGAGGATAAGAATACAAATAAAATAAAATAAAGCCTGCCAAAAATGCATACATAGCATGTTAAGGATAGCAGCTGCACAGACCTTAAACTGTAAAGACCTTTGCCCTCTCAGAGACTTTGTATTTCCTATATGGGGTGCTTATGAACCTCCAGGTCATGTCAATAAAGAGGAATGTATGAATTCACCCAACCTGCAAAGCTACTTATATCCTGCTGTTCACATAGGTAGAAGCCTGTCTATATATAGGTAAGGCCTCCAGAAGGGCGAGGCATCATTGTGGGTTCACTCGCCACATCTGTATTGACCAAAACAGATACAAAAAGCCGCTTCTGTGACCACGAGAGCCCCAGAGTCACGATCATCTGTGAGTAAAAAACACCAGCTGTACCAGAGCGGACAAATGTTCTGCTGGAGAGCATTATGCTAGACATATGCTTGTGGTCATGAAAAAAACAAAATAATAATCCTCATGCATCATGTGTACGTGTGGGTGGAGGCTGGCCTTTGTGTGAACCAGTCACCATCCAGGAGAGCTAAAAGCAATTGCCGGCAGCGAGGTAAAACTACTTTAACACATCAGCTTTCACATTCTCCTCTCCAGTGTGTTCCCTTTATCTTTCTCACTCTGGGTGAAACAGCCAGGGGCTATGACAATGAATTAGAGTGCATTGGCTCCTCAGTCTGAATAATGCATCTTTTATTTATTATTTTTGAGTAATTACATCTCAAGTTATATTCGAAAAGCCACTTCATACTAATATTAATATTTTGAGCTGAGGCAGTTTTGTCCCATTTGCTAATTCTCATCAGTGGTGATGGCATCTCCGCTAATGCAAAGACTGTTATTTATTTCAAAGGCACTGAACCATTTGAATGAGCTTCCTTTGCATTTTCAATTCAGAGGGTTAAAACATGAAGAGCACCAAGAACAGGAGATGAGGCACAAAGTTGGGCCCTTTACAGCAGAGCTTGTTTAGAGGGGAGGAAAAGGCATGAGGTGCCTGGTCGATGAGGTGCAGGAGAGCTGCTGGTGCCAAAGTCACACTTAACGCTCCGGTAAAATGAATTTCACCGGCAGACACGTCATACGATCAGAGACAGAGAAACACTGAGAGGGCGCTGAAGAGAGCCAGAGGGGTAAAATAACAAAGGTACACCTGTTATTTTAGAGAGTAAAAATACGGATATGCCCAACCGCCTATTCATCCAGCCATCCAGCCATCATCCATTCACCTCGAGTGTAAATCATGTGAGGAATGTGATGTAGACCAGCAAAATGAGTGACTTTGGGGAAAAACATCTTTGTGTGTGTGTGAGAGAGAGAGAGAGAGTGAGAGCGAGAGAGAGAAAAAAGCATGTGTGTGTGCTGCTGTAAACCTCGTCCTGGGGCACAGACATTAGGGGTGGGGTTCGGGGTTGAGGTTTGAGGTTTAGGCGGGCAGCGACTGAGTGCTTAATGAGGATGGTAGTAAAAGTGGCTCCATGTGCTGAGGTGGCACAGTGCTGATGAAGCTGTGTGCTCCACTAGTCCGTACTCGGCTGCTGATCTGGGCCTGTCCAAGGATGAAGATCCATCAAATCCACTGTCGTTTTTCACAGTGCTATGTTTTACTCATCCCGCTTAACAGAAAGGATGCATTTTATGTGATGGGGTCAAACGTAGCCAATGCACATAAAAAACGAACAGTAAAAAAGAACACTGATGTTTCTGTATCCCAGTCAAATCTATTTATATCAACAGTGTTGAGTTTAGACCGATTACCATGGTAACTAGTGAAATTTATGTGATTAAGTCTCATCTTGAAAAGTTATAAGCTAACACGTGTGAGCAATGTTTAGTTTGGCTTGTAATATTCAACACACATTACATCACTGCCTCCCGCATGCATTTCACCACTGGTAGTGAACGTGCAGTACATATCAAAGTAACTTATAATTTAGGTGTATTTCTACTCTAAACATACATATTAAAAGAGGTTGAGTGCTAAAATATAAAATGGAATAACAGCTGGAAAAAAAAAAAAAACAAGGGCTGATATGGAACCAAAACCAAAGCCCCACCAACAACTTCTACGCAATTTAACTGGGGAAAACGCAAGGCGCAGATTTATCTCGTAGGGTTTGTGCACGCCACCAGCGCACATCCTGACTCTGGGCTTGCTAACATATCTCCACGACCGCTGACATGCCTGTGGTCTTATTATCAGCAATACTGTTTTGTTTTAAAACCCATGGTGCACATCCGTCTAGAACTCATTACAATAAAGTTCAGAGAGGATATTCCATTGCTTTCCTTGATATAAACAAGTAAACGTATAATTATGTAAATGTACTTAATATCTATTTGTGTGCAGGCTCAAATGCCTACATGCCTGTCTTTTTGCCAAAAGTGTAAAACCCCCTAAATTAAAAACTAAATTATTTCCAGATTGACAGTATTTTTTAATTATACATTGGGTAAAGCACACTCATTAGAGAGAGGACCATGTCAAATCAAGAAGGCCAAACTGTGCCACAAGGTTTCATGTGACAGCAGTGAGGGATGGGGGTGGGGTACGGGAGTCTGGGCCTACACAGCCTTGAGGACTGAAACACCATTAATCATCTTTTCCCATTTTTGTGCCAACAATACACAGCCAAACAGATTTCAGTTTTCCTACTCAGGCATAACGCCAAACACCTCCTGGCTAATCCATAGGATTCTGGAAAGCTCATTTTCCTGCTTTTTACATCCGGTACATAGTGGTACACACAATAACAGTGTATAGCTGCACAAATGTGTGCATGCATGTGTACAGCAAAAACATCCATCTTAAAATCCATCTTATTTTGACTTAGTGAAAGTGAAAAATTGGAAACAAGTGGGATTATCTTGTTGAAAAAGCAGATTTTTTCATTTGTCTAAAGACTTTAGGACTGAAAAGAAAATTTTTGCTAGGATGGACATATCTGTGTGTGCGCGCATGTGTGTGCACGCATGTATGCTTCTGAGTACATGGTGACCGTCCCATGTCCAAGTGCTTCTCGAATGAGCTGCAGAAACACCTCCAGCACCGTGGACAGCATCCATTCTTCAAGCACGAAACTGGCAGATAACTGATGGCAGCCCTGGAATGATTTACTCAGCATGTGGGACTGCAACCAAATATGTGTCGCATTCCCCAACATCCACTGGCCTCCTTCTGCCTCTTTTTGAGCGGAGGGAACCAGACGAGCCTCAGACGGGGCCAGGACGCTGAGCAGGCCAGAACCACCTTCAGCAGCTTCACACCGCACGGTGAGAAGGATTTCTGATTGTTGGCAAGTCGTAAAACTGCTGTGGATTTTCTGTTGGACCGAAGTTGAGCATGGACAGCCGTGGGATTGCAGCGTGCCTTGGTCAGTGGATTTTGTCTGTGTAACTGTGGATTTCCTGAGGGAGGAACTTGTGGCTTTGCTGGCACTGACTGTACTAGATCACAGCTTCTTGGAACATGGACCTGTGCTGAACGCCGCTGCTCAGTTACCCAGTTTCACCCCTTCTCCTTGGTTTTCTTTTCCTCCAGGCACAGCTGGTGTTTGCCTGAACCCCCGTGATGGCATTGTAGCGAGGACGACCTTTACTGTCGTGTGTTGCTCCTAATCTTTTGTTCGATGAATGTAACACTCTTGTTTGGTTCACCTTTTTCATGTGTTTTGCATTGTGATACACTGTGATAGCGTGTGCTGAAGCCTGATCTGAAATGCAGACACAGACTCTCCCATGGAGGGTAAACAGTTTCCCAATGTCACACAGCTAACGGGCTCTGGAACCAGACTGCAGCATCACCGCCAGCAGGGATGCTACACAACACACATAATGCTGCCGCCGCCGCTGCTGCTGCTGCTGCTGCTGCTGCTGCTGCTCACAAACACCAGCAAATATACACCCGTCTCCATCTGCACACTATCTCTCTCTCCCTCTGTCATGTCCCCTGGTGTCGCTGTCTATCTTTTCACCTTCCCCATCTCTCCCATGCCTTCTGCAGACAGAAGGTGTCCTTGCAGAGTCCCTCCAGTTACAATCAGACAGCAGAAGGTTGCCCTATCTTTCCATAAACCTCCAACAGCTCCATCTGTCTGGATTCAGCTCTGAATGCCGGGTAAAATAAGATGCTCACTTATCCTTCTTGTTCTCCAGCTTTACCACATCTAGTTTCTATTTCTGTATTCAACTGGCCTTTGTTCTGTCTCGATTTTGCATCTTTATCTCTCTTTCTTATTCTCTATCCCAGGAAGCATCTAATGAAAGCAAACTTGCAGGAGGAAGATAGGTTCAACATTAATCCAAATGAGCACAAAATGTTGACAATACTATGGCACAATACAAATATGAAGGAAAAAAAATGTGAACAGACAGCTGATCTCGCAAAAAATGATGCAGGTAGCAGTGATGAATGTTGCTTCAACTCTAATTTTGATGCTATATTTAGATGGGTTTTCAACGTGGGTGCAGGCCTTTGTGTCTATTATGTAACATCTGTTCAATGTCAAACTGTTTGGTGGGTAGTAGCTGTCAGAGGATGTACAGAGCTTTCCTCATTATTCTTTTTCGGGTCCCATCTTGCCCCTCTCTCTCTTTTTGCCTGTCTTTTTCCACTAAAATCCAGCAATGTTAATTCAGGCGTGACAGTGCATTGTAAAAAAAGGGACTGTTAAATTGTTGCTGCCATAAACAGAGGCTACAGTAACCTGCTTTGTGCTTTTTTTTTTTTTTTGGTGCAATTAGGAAATTCTAATGCTCTGCTCCCATGAAATCTGAGAAATCCCTGCAGGTTGAGTGGTAAATTATGCATTAAAACCAGACAGGGGAAAATAAATATTGCAATAAAATACGATGAAAAAAAAAAAAAAACAGCAGAATGTTGCCTCAAATGTTTCCTCAGTTAACCTGACAGTGATTCAGATTGAGACAGTCCTTCACAGGCGACGTGAAACAGGTAGTTCTGCAGAAAGGGAGGGCAGCGAGGCACAGGCACAGAGAGAACAACATCACATCTCTTGCAGCTCTATTTTGCTGCTCCAGCTGCCTGTATACTGACTTCCATCTGTGCAGAGGTGAAGGAGACAGTGGGAGAGATAGAAAGAGACAGGGAAGCGATAGAGAGAGAGGGAGGCATGGAGAGGAAGAGAGAGAGAGATGACTCATACCCTGAGCAGCAACACAGCGCTCTGCCTGTGTATGTCTCCCTCTGAAAGGTAAGATACAGGTGGCGATCATGTATTAATGGGTGAGACAGCTTGTATACAAACGGCTCTTGTGGGCGTGTAAGTGCTGAGAATGGCTGGCTGCCAGTTTTTCTGTGGTTTTTAAGGAGTGCTGGTTTTTGAAACCAGTAAATCTGCTAAAAACCTGTGGAGAGCATGTCTTCTGTTACACGTCTGCAGAGGGAGGCAGCACTACAAATGCTCCCACAGAGATGAACAGCAATATTACGACTATTAATATCAATGGCTATCTGTCAGCTCGCAGGGTTACGTAATGTTCTCCCCCAGCCAAGCCACAAGCCTTACACTTGAGAAAGAGAAAGGGGGAGGTGAGAAAGAGCGTGTGTGTGTGTGTGTTCATACAATATACAGCCTATATATTGTGAGACAGACAGGCCAGATGTCAGACAGCTAAGAAGATAATATCAAAAGCCGATCCGTGAGTTAAGTACTCATTCATCTTGCATCTCTTGATCACGATACGGCATAGATGATGATAAAATGTTTGTCCAAGATGCCATAACGTTGCCTGGAATCAAACAGTCCCTGGGAAAAACTGAAGTCACTTGCCACACCGCTGTTTTAAACAGAAAATTACTCTTAATTGGCCAACAAATGACAAAAACTGCACATGGCAAGTTTTACAAGCTGGCAACACCAAATGGCAGTGGGAGGTAACAGTTTGCAAAATTTTAACTTCAGAACCCAGACGTCATGTGATTGGGTGTCAGCTCATGTTTAAGAGTGTGGCCAGCCTACAGTGCTTTATACCAAAGGATAACAAAAACACAAGAGGCAAAAAATGTAATATCAGTGAGTTCAGCTTTGTCTAAATGGGCGCTGTTTAGGACACTGTTCAGCCTCAGGTTTTAAGTGTGCAAATAAGAATCCATATCTGATGACAGAATGGCAAGATGAGTACAGATTTACATTAAAAAAAAAAATCCTAACAGTTAGATTACGTTGCACATTCTTTGCACAACATACAGATTGAGAGGGGAAAAACGATATCGGCGGTGTGTTTCAGTTCTAGTCTAACACGAGGAACATTAGACAGATAAACGATTGTTCTTCCCCTGAGATACATAGTTAGCAAGGACTATAGCCACATTTCATGACCACTAACAGTTAACGAGGAGACATGGCACACACACACACACACACACACACACAGCTTGTGTTCACAGATACTGAGGACTACTATCAGAGTGGTGTAAAATGACAAACGCATACTGTACATACTAAGACAGGGAAACATGCACACACTTGTAAGAACAAAAGGACATGTGCATACACCCACACACATACAACGCAATCAGAGGCTGGCGAAAACACTGGAAAAAGGAAGCAAATAATACACCTTACCTTGATTGTGTGTGCGCACATGTGTGTATGTGTGTGTGTGTTTATCAGCTTATCAGCATGAGCGAAAAGCGCTGTGTGAGAAAGCAAAGGTGAAAAAACTGCCACAAAGGACACCGCCACGTAAGAGTGTGTTTTTGTTTGCGTGTGTGTGTGTGTGTGTGTGTGCGTGTGTGTGTGTGTGTGTGTGCTTGTCCATTTTGCACCACACTGCAGGAACCCTGCACGTGTTGCTGCACATCTTACTAAGCAGAAATCTGATGAGAGTGCAACATTCAGAGGTCTTCTACAGCTTCGGCACTCCTATTACACTACACCACTCCCGTCATTGAAACACACACACACACGGCCACACACATCATTCACACAAATACACAGGAGTAGTCTAGTGCTTTGCTAGCAGTTTCACTCCTTTCCAGCGAGGAAGTGCCTCTTTATCACTACCACTTCCCTCTATATCCTCCCTCTCCATCCGAGCATGTCTGATGAATGGGAACGAGTGCTAACAAATCAGCCTGCTCCTCTCCTCCTGACAGATTTATGGAAACCCTCTGGATATTTTGTGGGTCCAAACTGGGTGGCCTGGTCAACTGTCCACCTGGGAATTGGCTCACATCTTCTAAAAGCCAGCCCTTTCACAGGACCTGAGAGCAACTGGTCAATATTTCATTGACATTGCCATTATTGACATTTTGATAATTGTTAAACTCACTCGTGCCAGGTCTGGCCTGAATTTGATGGTGTGTCTTTATACAGTGAACCGGTGTTTAGAAGATAAGAGTGGCTGGACTGATGGAGGCGCCATAATTAAAGGTCAAAATTTCTCGGATACTCTGAAAGGCCCTAGTTCCTACGAGTCGGCTGACATAAAACTGGCCACACAAATTCTTTTTTTGAAACCGTACTTATAGTCCTAATGCGGGCACTATAATTAACGGCGAGATTTTTTTTCTCAGAACCTTTCTCAAAACTTGGATTGTTGCATTTTTCGTACAGTGCTCTGACCATTACATAATACATAACCGGGGGGAGTGGGGTTTTAGGGTTAGTGAGATTTGTTACTGATTGGCCCACCATGCAGTGTTATGAGTCATATGACCTTTCACTATTCTGCTCTGGAACTGACAGCATTACAATGCAATTTAATATTACGCTCTATGGTACCTGTGTTTTCCCCCATAAAGAGGCAGAGATGTAATGCATGCTGAAGGTATATGCGAGTACAGCCTTGATGTAGCTCCCTTATTTCCTTTGACTTATGCTTTTACCAGATAGACAGAATTTGGGCGTTTCAGTGAAAACACACAGACAGAAGACAAAAAATGAGCAGTCAGTGAAATGTGAAGTTTTTGGAAATAATACTCCATCAAGCTATTGAACAGACTTGTACAAATCATCAGTACTATCAACAAGTTGAATTATCCTGTTCAAATTTGGTTGGACAACTGGGGAGACCAATGAGAGAGCAGTAGGTGCGTCTTATTGGCCCCCCTTTTCCACAATAGTCAGGGTCCTTGCAGGGTTTCTGCTCTGTGTATAGGAGCAAGCCATATCAGGTGTAACTGTATTTCAGCTCAGTCATATGTGCACACAATGTGGATATGAGAGGGATAATCCTGTCAGGTGTAAGAGGGGTCAAATAGTAATTATGAGCCCACAGCTCTCCAAAACCATAGTTGGCCATATTGCCTCAGTAACTTTTCAGCTACAGAGGGGCGGCTGCTGTTCCTCTCTAAGGGCTCTCATATGGCCTCTACAGAGTTATGGGCTCCCATGTATTTAGATTGCAAACATCCCCAGCGTGTGATGACTCAATCCTGTGGGTATATAAGTTTCTATTTTTTTCCATGTGACTAAACTGATAATGTGTTTTGGATGTTTGAACCTAACCAAAGTGAAAATGTGTTTAAGAGCGCCTCTCTCTGAAGGCAGAGTGCTTTGCTGAGAGGTCGCTTGTGGCGCTGCGTGTGTCCTCTGTCACAACCACAGACTGGGGGCACGCCTGCATTTACCACAGGAATGCAAGACATATGTGAACACAGACAGGAAAAACAACTCTGGAGCGGTGCATTACTACCAGAGACCTCCTCTGTTTCAAGAGAGGGGGTCCATGTAAACAAAGAGGACATAGGAGACGTGTATATAGCACAAATCAAATCAGCTGCAGCCTCAAGGGAAATCATTTTTTTTCTTGATATTAAAAAAAGAAGAGACAACCAGCATTGGAAAAAAACATACTGCAGTCTGGTGGATTCAGTTGTACATGTGATAATGATTTAGTACATAAAATCCTATGATGAATTTCAGAGGGATGCAACAAACATCACAGCAAAACTACTTGGCTTATTGTGATACCACAGTTTATAAAAAAACAATAAATTATGATAATAGCAATTCCGCCGACACACTGTAACTCCTGATACCAATACACCAGTGTAGCAGTACAGTAGCTTAAGCAGAGAATAAATGCATTTTCCTATAAGCCTTGTGACGGTCGGCTCATTTCCTAGCAACCAAAGCCACCTGCCGCTGCTGGCTTGGCGAGGCGCAGCTTTAATTATTTACTGAGAGAGAATAGCGAGATTCAGCCACTCCAGCCGTTCAAATTACACATATCATTACAGATATGATTATTTTCAACTTGTTATAATCTCAGTATGCCCACAGTTTTGACTGGTTGTAGTTCTAACGGATAATAAATGCCTAAATAACTACAATGGTGATTCTTTAGTCACTACCGAGTCAGGTCACTTTCTGATTGGAAAATGACAAACAATTTATGTGATTAGGGTTATTAGTTATTAGTTACTAGTGTTAGGGTTAACCGTAACTCTAACCTGCCTGTATTTATCCTATCTAGTCTTCCACTAAGTAAATTCAAGTCCTGAAAACAGGATTTTAACAAGCCAAACTGTAATTGTAACATGTGAACTGGGGTTAATGAAGGGTTAAAACCGCTCATCATATCTTTATAGAAATAACCCAAAACAAAAATTTAGGGGGCCGCAAAACAGCAAAACAGCCCCATGGCAATATGACAATATTACAGAGATATCACAGGGTATCAACTCACAGAGTAGGCTACTAATAATTCTCTATATGAATAATTATATGAGAATACTGTATGATACTGTATGGTGATTTTTTTGTGATGTTAGGGTCAGGGTCTCTGTGTCCGTCAGTGCCATAATTCACACACACACACACACACACACACACACACACACACACACACACACACACACACACACACACACACACACACACACACACACACACACACACACACTTACCATCTCGACTTTTAATTTCCTAATCTTTTCATCCAAACTCTTCTTCCCCGCGTCCTTGCTGGCGTCGTGCGCGGCGGCCACCTTGGCGTCTCCGCGGACAGCGGACGCCTCTTCCCGCATCCACCTGAGCAAACCCTCGGGGGTCTTTCGTCCGATTTTCACCTCAATGTCTCTCAGATCTGGGACTGTCTCGCTGGCAGTGCCTTCATCCATGGTGCTCATGTGCTGCGTGTCAGCTCCAGAGGTGTACTGGGTAAAGACTATACGTCCTTCGCGTTGAGTGGAAATCCTTGTCGGTCAATCAAGCTGCCAGTGTCACTTCCTATGGAAATGTATGACATCCTATGCGACTCCAATTGAGTTGGACTGCGCCAGGGGAGGAAAACAACTTGACAGCATCAAAACAACCCCTAACAGTAGGCAATTAAAGCTTTTCCTTATAATGCCACGGTGTACCGCCAGAAGAAGAGATGATTGCTGATTATCTTGGTTGTGATATTATTTCAGTGTCACATTGATTAAGCCACAGAGTGATGCGCTCACCAAGTGAAAGCAGAAAGAGCCGTCCTGATTTGTTGATCATTTCCCGTGGTGTGTCCTCTGGTCTGAGGGCTCCTCCACAGATATGCTCCGCTCCTGAGGGATGGTGGCTCTTGTTGCTTATCCCCACACTCCGCTACATTGCGCAGATTCCACCTGCATGATGACAGCGACCAGCAACCGCAGAGTGGGAGCTGATGAGATACCACTGTCAAGTTAGCCGGAATAATAACTTAAAGCTTCCGGCCATCGCTTTCAAAATAAAACACACGCATACACCAGCATATGGTAATACAAAGCATCAAAACGGACATGTATGGAGGCAGTATTGCAAATAAAACACCTATAATATTTATTTATTTATTTATTTATTTTCATTTCGACATACTCTATACCTATAAGCCCAAAATATGCTCAAAGAACCATCACAGATCCTGGACATGTCAGGGGTCAGTTACAGGGCTCAAACAGGTAGACGGACACTCACCTCTGATTAATTAATTAAAAAAAAAAAAAAGTCCCAATTTTAACCTAACAATTCCACTAATTAGTAGCAGATTTAATATGATCTTGCTTTACACGCACGCATTCTCTTGATGCTTTTATTTTGGGGGGTTGAGTATCACTTGTGAGCTTGTGCTGTCTTTCTCGGTTTTGCTTGACGTCGCAAGTTGAGTGCGAGTGCGCAGCTTGCTCCCTGTCGATATTGTGACATCGCGACCCAAAATGCCCCTGTCCTTTGTGGTCCGCATCTTTTTACCCCTCTCACGGTCTGCGGATTCTTGTGAAGTCTAAGGAAGAGCAGCAGCAAACAATTAAAATGTTGTACGGGAACTATTTGCTGTGCGGATCTATCTGGTCTACATCTGCGGCTCGTTGCTCTCACCACAGTGACTGAAATTTCCACAAACACACAGTTGACAATGCGGGCTATTTGTATATCATTCAGAAATTAATTGTGATACCTTGGCATAATAGAGCTAAACAAATGAGGTTATGAATGTCTCATGGCGATGGAATTGCTTGTGCACGGTCCACAATCAAAATAAATCTTTGCCTTTTTGTATTATGCCTGATAATTCTGAAAGAACCCAGGGTTTGTTTGTGCACCAAGTGATTTTTAATCGTGTTTAATAAACTAAAAGTGTTTGTCAAACTCGAGACCACAGTTGCTATAAACTCTGTTGCTTCCTGCCACAATGAGGATCTCTGAGGCTTCAGTCAAAGGCTTTCTCAGTTTGGCTTTGCTGCTGATGATAAACATGTTGGAAGTGATTTTTCCATTGGTTTTCCACTCCTTCCACTCTGTGGCCTTTGCAGAAAACTTAATGTTGTGGCCCCATTTGTGCTACAAGAACATTCCCATCTTCTCCTCATCCAGTCTCAAGAGTGACTATCTTGTTTGTGTACAATGTCTAAATATAACTGGGCAATAACTTACTTTGCTTATAAGTAACATCTTTATCATTACATTCTCTATGCAGAATTGAGAAACTACAATAATCAATATTCATTCAGTAAACATGTGAACCTGCAACAGCATGAAACTGACCAGATACAGACTGCATTAAAATCATCATTTATGCATTTACTAAATAAACAAACAGGATTTCTCAAATGGCACATGGTGAATTTGTGAATATAACCAACAACCACACAATTACTTTGCACTTTGTCCCCTGGAACATGTTACATGCCAGTTATCACAGGCTTGAAGACAGCCATGATGGTTTATATGATAATCCAGAGTTTATTAATAACATATTGTGTTAACGTAGACCTTGTTCACATAGACACATTAATTCTGCACTCCGGAATGAAGGAAGGCTCTGTCCAGCCTATGATTAATAATAAAAAGCTTACCAATACCTGATTTCAGCTATTTTCAGCTGTCTTACAGCTAACTTTACAATTAATCTTTTATTTGAAGTCATTTTTTTTTAAAAGTTGTAATGTTAATAACTATAGTTTGGGTTTAGTATGTGGCTGACTGATTCCAGATCATTTCACTAAGAAGCTCTTTAGATGCAGCAGAGTCCCCTGGGGTGGCATGGATAGACTGTCTAATCAGTGTAATGAAGCAGGACAGGCGTCTGTGTTACACAAGAGTGGCAGATTACCCTCTCTCATAAAGTTATGCACACACACACACATACACATACACACACCCACACACACCCGGTGGCACTACATGACAACACCCTCCCTGCCTACACTGACTCAGTCCAAGTATTTCATGGGCAATCAGGTTTTTCCCCTCACTACCAGGCCTGAACCTCCTCATGTGGAACCACAGGCTCTGAATGCCATGATACATCGGGATAAGGATATAGTTATGAGACTGGAGGGTTGATGTAATGTGTCGGCAATGTTCTGAGACTATGAAGATGATGACTGCTGCTGTTAGCGGAAAAAGCCATTGTTGGTGAGCAAATTCAATCAGGCAGATGGTGAACAGGTACCACAATCCATTCAAGTCCTGTGGTAGGTATAACTACAGTGTCTTGTTATTTTTTCCTGACATTTTCTGTAACCGCTTCAGGTGATGATGGAAAAATGAATTTTACAACTTGCCCTAACATATCTGCAGTGCCCTATTTTATCATCCTGTTAACTTTCTTTCTTTCTTTCTTTCTTTCTTTCTTTCTTTCTTCTTTTTTTTTAAATCAAATGCAAGATAATAGACAGCTAACAAGGAGCTTTAAGCATACCAATATTTAATGGTGATGTATACTACTGCCTCAGATAAAGAATATGTACATGATATAGAGGCAAGTTAAGTTCATCCAGAGTTTAAACAGATAAAGAGAAAATCTATCATTTTGCAGCATTTTGGCAAGACAGCTTGGTGCAACGCTGCTTGTGTATCATGTTGTGTTCATTGCACAAAGGGAGAGCCAGTTGGCTACAAAGCGACTTTCAGCCCTGTAATCTGCAGTCAGCGAGGGCCTCTGCACAGCTGAAGGGGTCTTTGGCACTGTGAGCACTCACTCAGGATTCCAGAGAGGAGCTGACTGCCCACTAAGAGATGCTGTGAAGAAGAAAGAGCTACAGTAGTAGTCAACAGTGATGAAGTGGCTTAGCAAGACAGAAGATTTTCAGCTGTAAGCACAATCTGAATGCTCAGTTTGTCTCAGGGAGGAGGGGAGAATGAGGAAAACCTTCAGTGGGAAAAACAGTGGGCCTAACAAATGCATTAAACAAAAACAGCTTTAAAGCAGGTTTCTTATGTAAGCTATAGGTCAGGACCTGAAATCAGCTGTTATGAGCCTGTTTTTTTTGGGGCACTCACTTGTCAGGAGGACTACTGGGGTTGAATACCAAAGTGAGGCTGAATTTCCACAGCTTGGTCCCTGAGCCAAAAGTGACAAAACAACCTCCTGTTTAAACCTTTTATTGCAAGAACATGGGAAAGTAAGCTCTAAATATTCACCATAATGCTGTGGATCACTGTTAAAAATGACATAAAAATGACATCACTGTATTTAAGATGACTATGACACTGGGAACAGTTAATGCGGGCGTAAGAAAGGTATTAGTGGTTGAAGAGGCCCCCAGGTTAGCTGGAGGGGGTGGAAAGGTACGAAGTCTGGATTAATAAGGCTCTTGGTGTTCTTTTGTATTCTGTGTCACATCTTGTAAGGGGCCCCAAATTTCCTAACTGTGTCCTTGTCAGTGTTGCTTAAGTGTCTTGTGTATGCACCTGTGACACCGAATAGCTACTTTGCTGCCATCTTTGTTTTCTCTATACTAACCTGTATTCAAGTTCTACATAGTGAGGACAAATTTTTGCACTAGCTCAGCTGACATCCACACCCATACAGAAATGTAATACATTTGCATATAAGGGATTTCGACATATATAACATACCCATATATGAAATGGAATTTGGCACATTTTCCTATGTAGTTTTCATATCTGTACATGCTGTATAAAAGTTAGACATATATGTTCATCATAATGAATACTTTTGTCACCCTATCTGAGAGGGCATGTTTGGTTCACACATATGTAACACAGTCTATATTACATTTCTATGGTAGGGGCATATATGTTGGTATGATAGAGTTATGTTAACATCCCTGATTGCCACTGTATATTGTTTTTTGCCCATTATACACTGACCATGCTATGAGCCAGAAATTAAGACAGACCCCGTTATCAAGACCATTAATAAGTGGGTTAACAGGGGGTTAGTGTAACAGTAACACAACCTTTAACAGTATATGGGACGCATATCGTAATCCCTCTACAGAAGGGGAGTGTTGCTAAGGCCCCAGGGATTACTGGGGGTCATAATGTCTCCCATAATACCTTTGTTTTGCCCTGTGTCCGCTGGAATGTGCACTATTATTCAAATAGGAGCCTCTAAGGTAAAGAGGTTGTAGAAAATCTGTCTCGGCCTCTGAAGATAGTTTGTAAATGCATGCGCAAGCGTTTATAATCATTATGTCATGAATTTAGCCTGGGATGCATGAATACCATGGCAACGGTTTCCCAGTCGAGTGATATGTGCAAGAAGAGATGAAAAAAAAAATCAGAATTCTGCACACCCACACTGTACAAATAAAAAATGAACCCAGTGGGACATGAACCTGCAGTACACATAAATCGTACACAATGCACTCTGATAGCAGCTCCACCAAACTGAGTGAGATAAGCGCAGAACACAACATATCAGCTTGTTGTGGATTACAGAGCACTTCAAAGAACAGAAGTGATATTCTGTTTCATTGTGCCTTCAACATCTTACCACTCACACCCCCACCAACACACACACACACACACACACACACACACGCACACACACACACAGCAAAAACCTTCCTCAGTTTTCTCCATGACCATTATCCCAGACTGACATCACCAAGCAGCTGCAGACAGTACGCTGGTGCTTTGCTGTCTGCTAAATCTCTTTTGGATGAAAAAGAGTAGAAACAGGAGAAAGAATGAGACAGAAGCAGGAAAAGCAGACTCATCCAGCTGACGTGTTCTGGCTGAGGTGAAAAAAACAATTTGTTTGAAAGCTTAATGGGTGAAAGCCAATCAAATGTCTCACCAAGATCTCTTAAGTCAGTAAGCTCCAATAATATGCACAAGTAATTCAGGGTTTGAGTTACAGAGGAATGGAAATATGAGACATTAATCAAGATTCACATCTCAGCTTGAAAGGTCTGGAGACTGAGGGATGAATATGATTATCGTCATTATTATAGGTCAGATACAGACAGAGTATTTACTGTATCAAGGTATGCATGAAGCATCAAGCACCATGGCACATTTAAAAACAGGCTAAACAAGAAGGTTTAGAACTTAATTATTTCAAACTTCACATGAAGTACTTGCGGTTGAGGTACACCAGTTTCCTTGCGGTTGAGGTAAACTAGATTCTTAGCCTTGTTTCTTTTATTTACAGTATATGCATATTCAAAGGCGAAAGGTGATGTAATGTAATAAACATGCATCTTTGTTTCTGTGCAGACAATGTCACAAGGAATGCAAAATGTAGTGATAAGTTGCACATTGCATTAAAGTAAGTGTTTGCAAAGAATACTCTAAGGTTGTCTGTGGGAGTAATGGCAGTCAATGTAAATGTGCCAGTAAGAAGAAAATAATCCGGACTTTAAGTGACAAGGGAATGGAAATATAAGACAACCTTAGTCTAATCAAGGTGTCATATGAGAATTACTGAGGAAGGAAAATTCATATGATCATAGAGGATTGTATGTACAGTATCCCAGTGCTGCCCTCTCGACAACCTTGAATAAATTCTCTCCATTGAATGAAAGATATAAATGGGATTCTTGTGATAAAGATCTTCAGATTAAACACATGCTTGTGTGATGTATCTCCATACCTGATCTGAGTGGCTGCAGGTGATGTCACCTTGGTAGTCACACGCCGTTGAAACTTTATGTCAACTCACTGTCATCTTATTTGTTTATCTTTTCATTGCAGGTTAAACCATATTACATTTTTGGTTTAAATAAAATTGACATTGAAAATAGAAATTTGTGTTGACTAAAAAGTTTAAACCATCCAAAATATTTAGGTTTAGGTTTAGGTCAGAGTTCGCACATTCACAACGAGCCTGAAAGTTCACATTCTTCTGCTGGCTTCTGCTGACAAAGGCGAATGCAGAAGGGGCTGATTCAGGAGCCATCCAAAACAAGCCTTCAAAATCATTTTTTGATGTCAAGACATAATAATATCATTCTGTCAGAATGGCTTTTAAAGAATGTCAGCAACAGTTTACACTTTTGTCAAGGAGACAAAAAAGGTCACACAAGAGGCACAAAACATAGATGACATAAATCGCTGATGTTGTCCTGCAATCTATGTTCCTGTTCGCTAAAAAAACTGTTGAGAGTAAAATTAGACATTCAAAAGTATTCAAGAACTTGAGAATCAAGAGGGGGAAGTGGTGAAAATACACTGAAATACGAACAAAGGCAGTAAGAGAGAATGACACAGTACCAGCACTGTCTCCTACTCCCTCGTCACTCCCAAGTCTAACCTGTTTTACCTGTCCGCACATGGATGTCTGCACCCAGTTGACTGTCGGGTCAGTGCACTGCGCTCGCGGCTGAGGAGAAGCAGGTATTTCCTAGAGCTGATCAAAGTACAACTAAATCATGGAGATGAATCAACATATTTAGGATCTTGATTGTTTTTCTTTTAGTTTCTTGATAGTTCTTTTTAAAATAAAGGGTAAAGAGAAGGACGCCATGGAAGGAGGCAGCACAGAGGACATTGAAGCTCTCATGGAGGACATGGAGTACATCCCGGGCCACTTCCACCTGGAGCTCAACCTCAACTGTGATCCTGTGGGACCTGGGGAGCTGCGACGGAGGGACACCTACCTGAGACAGGACAGCCTGCGGGCTGAGCTGGAAGCTGAGACCGGTTATCTGCAGTACTGTGTCCGCAACCTTCTTGGCTTCCTGGCCTTCCACCTAGACCAGCTGGAGACGGCTGAGGAAACTTTCAGGTGATGATATGTTGTCAAGGTTTCAGACAGTTGGGGGGACATTATTCACCAAGCCGGGTAGATCTCTCTGTCAACATTTTGAGACACTGTAGATTGGTAATCACACCATAAATCTTGAGAAACAGTCAATGTTTTATAGAATTCCTGCAAGGCTTTTAACAAATTGTACAACACACAGGTTGCTTTGTGTTGTTATACTACTTTAGATTTAATACTCATTCACCACGAGGAAAAGAAAGCATACAAAATCACAAAACCAACACAACCAGACCAAGGCACATGCCAAACCCCTTGCCCATGCAGCCATCAACCACAAGGCCACCCGGGCATAAACACAGAGTATTCATACAGTTGGCAGCCTGTTAATAACTGGCAGGCTGGACCACCTACAGTATGAAAAATGCCACAAAGCTGTCAGACTGGTCACAACATGACCACACACAAATAACAAGAGGCTATGAAAATTATGGTGCTGTTGCAATACATCTGACCATTTGGTCTGTCCCACTCATTAATGTGATATAGCCAAATACATAGGGGAACATTATCCTCTCAAACGCGTTGCTCCAGTCAGAACAAAATCAGCAATGATTGCTGACTCGGAGGCTAATAAAACTACCCACACGCTGGTTAAAAAATGGAAAAGATTGACGTGAAAAGATCGCTGTGGAAAACTATTAAAATTATTGGCTATAAGAGAAGAGGCCTGTCTGTATTTTTGAAATAGATTACCAATTATAAAGCTCTAGTTACCTCATACTAACATAATATAAATATAATATCATATTTATGCTGGCAAAATGCCCAGCCACATTGCCTTAAAATGTTGCCCGCATATCTTTACCTTTCAGGAGTATCTGTAAGGAGGATCCAGGGAACCTCAACGCCTGGGCCAACCTGGGCTATGTCTACGACAAGCTGGGGAGGGAGCTGGAGGCAGGGGAGTGTGTGGAGAAGGTGTCCTACCTCATGGGCTTAGAGTCCGGGGAGGCCTGTAAAGCTGAGTCCAGGCTGCTTGCGGCCCGCTGCCTGGCAGAGCAGGCCTACGCCCATCCATATGATGTGGAGCTGGACAGAGAGGAGGACCTGAGAGAGAGGATGACTGCGGCGCTGATACTGTACAACAGAGCCCTGGACTATGGGGGACAGCTGGTGAGAGGGGAATGTGCTTATATGACCCTTCACTTAAGTGTGTGACTCATAACCATCTAACATTTTACTCTCCTATATGTACTTTCCTATATATTTCTCCTGTATACCTGCTAGTCTGGCTCCATGACCCCATAACTTCACTTTATAATTCCTGGTGATTTACGAGAAAAGCTAGTCTCCGATAAACACTTAACTCCCTTATTCCTCATTCTAGACGAGTGCAAAATTGTTGTCATTTTCCAACATTTAAGTGAGTGAAATGGTGATGTAATAATCCTGCTGAGATTAAAGCCCCAATCCGAGATTGATTTTGCTTGTGGAGTGCAGCGGTTGTGCGTGCTGCAGCAACATAAGCGAGTTTTGCGTGTGTTGCAATCAAACTTGCTCTCACTTGTCCTTGGTTTCGTCCCCCTCATGTAATGTGTTTGCGTAGAGGTTCTGTGATTATAAACACCGGTGCATGACTGTTCAAAATGTTTGTTTGGAACAGGGTGATTGCTTGGCCCCCAGTATTGCTGCATGCAGCTTTCTGGAGAATTGCTCATCCAAATAACTTCACACTTGACACTGCACTTCCTTGGGTCCTCAGCAATACACCCACCAAGTGTGAAGTCGATCAGATGAAGGGTTGTAGAGAAAATCAAAGAACAGACATACATACAGTCAATGACTTTTTTAATTGGATGAAGTAATTGGGATTATTGAGGGACTGGGGCATAAAGTGTATGGGATTGACTATATGGCAACAGTCACGGGACTGGGATGGGGCCAGAAAAAAAAAAAAAAATCCTGATTGGTCAATACAGGTAAACAATTTCACTCCTGTGTCAACCTCTAACTGGGACTACTGTAATGTTACATGCTTTTACTAATACAATAGAAAGAATGGCAGCTCCTCATCACTCTTGAATTGATTGGTTCCTCGTCTTGTCGCCTCTCCAATTTTAATTTGCTGAAGAGTTTGAATTGGCCATTTTTCTATTTTGCTATCATCTTGGAGCACCATGTTCATAAGTCATGCTGCTCTGTACGTGAGCTCTGGTTGGTTCCTCTTCCTCCTCTTTTTGCTGATGTTTAATTGTGGTTAGCAAACAATGAAATGGTTACCGCCATCGACTGACATGGAGCGACGCTACAGGCTTGTCATTCCGGATTGGGGCTTTAAAACCACAACAGTGCCTTAAGATCCATCCCTGCTCATTAAATGTAATTTTATTTCTGATATATAACAGGAGTTAATGCTGTTTTTCAGATACCAATGGAGGAAAAAAGAAGCTGGTATTTTAAAATGGCAACAATCTATATAAGGTACAAAACTGGGACCAAGGGACTTTGACAAAGAAATACCACTACAGTACATAATAATGATAATAATGCATAAGAATTAGAATAAGAATAATATATTTATGAATTTCTACAAAACTACATTGTGTGCACTGGCTAAGCAGTCATTGTCTCCCTGCAGGCTAGATGACATAGTAAAGACCAAAGTGGACTCTGAATACTCCAGACTCTCTCACTACAATAAGGGACTGAAGCTTCTTACAGAAACACTGAAATCAGAGAAAACACAACACAAAGGTATTTATGCTGTTCTCCAGACGTCTATGCTATACACATCTTCAGTGTTTGGCTCAGGTGTGGGAGTGCGCTCACGCCAATGCGGTTTTCAAAGTTTACCACTAAACATTCATTCTGCAGGCATTTATCAGTGTGGCTATTGCAAACAACACATGGGTAGGATAAGCACAAGGCAGTGTTTGCTTCATAATCCTGCTCCACGACCCTTTGATACCATGTGATCAACAGCAGCTGATTAGAAGAGTTTTGTGAACCTTGTTACAGAAATAACATCAACAGTATGGTGCAGGATGCTACATAAATGTTATCATTTAAAGGCAACATAACACTTGTAATGTGCATATGCTCTAAATAATCTTGGATGGATGTACACTCTCTCTCATCTCAGCTTTAGCCTGGTGCTATGTTGGCATCATGTTGGAGAGGAAGGAGGAGTTCAGCACTGTGCCAATGTCTATACATGACTGTGGCTACTCAGGCTCTGATCCTCTGTCCTGCTATGGAACTGTAAGTTAACTCAAACATTGAATTTTCTTATCAATAATCAGCCCAGCAAGAGAAATTAGGATTTCCCTGCAAACCCCAAAAGCCATTATGCTCCAAGAAATGTAAAAAAGTCATAGCCCTACACAAGACATTGTCAAATTTGATTAAATTAACCTCTCCTTAAGACTCAGGCTTATTAAAGTGTGCTTGTATTCTTGTCATGCAGAAACTAGAAATAGGCACATGACCCGTTTCAGATCCCAAACCTCAGTTCTGTAGTCTTAATGATAGGGAATTACTGTTGAAAATTAAGGCCTTAAGGTGATGGATGAATATATTCTGACATTTGCTTGTGAGGCTGATAGTGGTGACTAATATGAAAGCTAAGCTCTGCATCTGTTTGCTAAATATTCCCAAAGGCTTGGACTGTACAAATGATGCATATCTCATGTACTTAATATTGTATCATATCCTTTGTGTGGTTACACCAGGATTTAGAGTGAACTCATGCTGTCTTGTTACTGTCGAACAAAAATCTTGTACCACCTTAAGTTAATTTGAAACGAATGAACGCTGTGATGAATTCAGATTGAGAACAGAACAGAAATAAAAACAGCATTATCAAGTGTAGTTCTAAAGCTTTCACATGACAACAGCATTAAACTATATCGGATAAGTGTCCATCATAGACATCAGCCTTTTTATTGCTTGCAGTTCATGCAACTAAGTACCTCTGTTGTGTCCCTCCCCTGTCAGGAAATGGTTAATGTGTTTTATGAGTTCTACTTTAACAGATTTGCAGTGACAACTACAGTTTCGATTGCAGTGAAGCACGTTAGGCACTTATCCAGTGGTTACCACTTTATATCCAACATCATAACCAATGACTGATTGTTTCTACAGGCCATAAAGCTGGCCAGTGATGATGCATTCATCCTGAACCTCCTCGCCAAGGTGTTTTTTCTGTTGGGCAAGCACGAGATGGCCACAGGGATCTGCAACATGGCTCTAAATGTACTGCCAGACCCAGAGCTCAACTGGCAGGCCTACTGCACCCGGGCCAAGGTACTGCAGCATGAAGTACATCAAGTTGATGCCAAAATCCACCGAGCAGACCCGAGTCAATTACCTCCTAAATCCCCTTACTACTGAGTGCTTGCATTACATTTATTTGAGAGTAAGATGGGCAGGATTTATGTTTGACCATTTAGTTCAGTAAAGTGGAAGTAAATGCAAAGTCTCAAAGAAGATTTTGAAAGCTGAAACATCTGTGTGTGTTGCGCTGCTGATCAAAAAAGAAAAAAAAAGATCCTTTGGACAGTAACATGCAGCCTTTTTCACCTAATTTTTGTCAACATCATCTTGGTTAAATGCACCCAACAAATAATATCAAATACGAGGAGGTTGTAGAGCGCGGTGGACTTGTTCTCTCAAAAACTTTTAGGCCTAGTTCAAACATAAATCCTCCCAAGTCACCAGTTCAATATATTTTTAAAAGCAATTCAGTGTCATTTGAAACAAAACAACAAACGACATTGACTTATTCCTCTTGAATGGGATCTCTGTCACGTGATGTCACAAGTCACAAGTGTTAATATGCTGTGGTTGTGGGGTGCAGTTGTACAAACTGTAAATGGTTAGTGAACGAATGAATGGTAGCATTTTGTTTTGAAAACAGCTGCATAACATTATGCTCATTTATATATTTAGTAAAATAATGTATGAAGGTGCATTGTATCTTGTTTGTGAATGTGTCCCTTTTAGATCAATATGATGCTCTACGTCAGGGACCTGGAGAGGGCAAAACATGGTCAGAGTGGAATACCTGACAGACAGTACCTGATCGAGGCCAGAAAAGACCTGGACAGGGTCCTCAGCGTACGTCCATGTCTGCGCACACATCTGGAAATGGCACAGGTAAAAGCACAAAACATTGATCAATAAGAAATGAGTAGATGAAAGATGAAAACAACAATGGAAAATTCTGGCTGTTTTTTGTTTCCAAGAATCTCCCATTGCTCTCCAATGCAGTCAGTTTCCACCAAAATAAAATTGGTTTAATTCTTGTTACATCTTGGCAAACAGAAGATTTAACAACAAATACTTAAATAGCACTATCACTTCTCTGTTGAAAACACATCTGACCTGACCATGGGAATACATTTAAGCCTATTGCAAATAAGTCGCTGTCTTGGGTGTATGAAGTTTGTGCCATATTCAATACACATCTGCTGACACAAGGCCAAATGCCTGCAGGATTATCACATCAAACACATCAAATAGTTAATTATTTCTCAAAACCCTGAACAAAGAAAAGGAGGTTCGTTGTAATTCCTTATCTGTTGGTGCCTGTCTCAGAGTTTACTTCATGGTTGCCTCTCTAAATGATTTGTTTAAAGATACTGTAAGTGTCCTGACAGATACCTATCGCTCGTGTAGAAACGAGGAGAGTCCACGTGTCTGCAGGAATTCAAAACAGTAAACACTGACAAAGTCAATGCAAAAACACAATGAACAGGACAATACACTGTGTAATGATATACTCTATGATCAACAGAGGCTAGCTCTTACTGAAAAATTCTGTATTTGCTAAAACCTGGGTTGAATAACATTATTTTTGGCACGAGTTCAGCATTTTTACTGGTATTGATTAGTCATACCTAGCAGAGTGGAACTGACTGGATTGCCCCGAAGCTAACATCAAACACATCTTACACTCCTGGCAGACTCAAGTAAATGCTTAAATGCAACAAAAACATGACACTTAACAGTTTCACGCAGTATAACTGGGCAACACTGCCCTCCACAGGGATGGAAACGGCAAATGGAACACAATTTAAATTACAAAATGGGCTATATGGGTCAAAAAGGACAACTATCTACTGGTGTTACACCATTTTTCATTGTTTTTGACCCATATACATACCTTCTGGCAAAATCTCCTATCTATATTGACTCAAAACATGGTTTTACATTAAGGTCTATTACTACATGGGTGTGGATGCACTCCAGGAGAGCCTATTGGTGGATGAGGGGGCAGTGAACTGTTCCCTGGTGAGCCTGTCCCAGGCCCTGCAGTTTGAGCTGGGTGACAGCCTGCCTGACCTCCATGTGCTGAGGGGACGCTGCCTCCTGCTGAAGGGCGAGGAGCAAAACGCTGCAGACTGCTTCAAACGGGCTCTGGAGCTAGAGAGGCCAGGGAGCGCAGACACCACTGCCCTGCACTGCCTCCTAGAGGCCCTTCCTGGCTCTGTTCACCCAGGGAGGCCCTGACACCGACCCTGCAGTCACCCAGCTCGAGGTGTGGGTGCAAAAGGCAGAGGAGAGGTACCCTGCAGATGTTGTGCAGGATGAGCTGAGGAGGCTGTACAGGACGCGCACAGCAGAGGTGACAGAGTTATCAAGAGCTCTGATCAGGACAGGCAGACTGGACCTCGTGAGGAGGCTGCTAGAGACAGTGCAGCCAAAACGGCTGGCCAAGAAGAGACCACTGGCTAGATCTTTCTCCATGTCATAAAACAGGGATGGGAATTTTGTCCTCAGGACTGTAAGTTGTTTGAACATACTTGTTTCTGCCTCCATGCCTCATTGACTACTGTCCCTTTTGGAGGAGAGTGAGGAAATTCTTCTAAATAACATCAGAAAGACAAAAGAACGCTGTCAGAAAAATGGGGGTATCTGTTTCTTGTCCTTTTCACACCTTCAAAATCCATGTACTGCTAATGTGACAGATATTATTCACCAGTAGATGGGGATAGAAACCAAGACAGTGCCTGCACGATAGAAAGTACCTCTGCTGTCAGTGCAAGGAAACTCTGCAATCACAAGCCCAAACATCTGATAGCAAAATATAATAAAGTAGCACTGTGCACAAGAAATGCATTGCAGTTTGAATAAAAGACTAAGCTACAATCATTTTGAATCATTCGGCATGTGATCTGTCATGGTATTTTGAATAACACTTGGAATGAGGTTTGCCTGTTAAATTGTAAGCTTAAAAAAAAAAAAAAAAAAAAAAAAAAAAAAAAAAAGATGAACTAGTTCCTCCTACTCTGAACAAACTTACACATTTCTTCCGATTGTGCAGTTAAAAAAAAAGTGAGTCTAGTATTTATTGCAAGAAATCTATTGTATTATGTATGAGTTCCAATTAAATTATCTGAGGTAAGGCTTGTTGTTGTTGTTGTTTGGTAAATGAGATGAGAAAACAGATCACCCTGGGATAGGAATATCAAATATGTTCTCCCACACACACTGGATGTAAACACACACACCTTTTTTTTTTTTTTTTTTTAACATATTTGCTGGTCATTTTGCCTTATTGGTTAAGGTTAGGATTATACACAATCTGGTTATGTCTAACATCTGGGAAAGGCTATAGAAAATGAATGTAAGTCAATTAAAGATTTTCTTGGACATTGGAGTTTTGATCTTAGTGTGACCAGTGGCAACATTTCAATATGTTTTTTTTTTTTTTTTAAATTATGTTTATTGCCCAAAATTAGAGAGGCAAGGCCTTTTTCACAGGGAGGCAGCTGCCACCCTGTGCCCCTCAGGATCCACCATTATTTTTTTATTTTTTTTTTATACTTTATTTGTAGCCATCGTTTGCTTTACATCTTTTTACATAGTTCTCTTGTCAATCAGTGATGACATATATATATATACATTTTTTTAATATGTGAATAACCATATTAAACCATTAAAACCATTATTTTTTTGGATTTACACCTTGATCAACTACCAGATTGTTGAAAAAAAAATATTTTACTATACTGTAATATAGCAGTGCCCTGGTTTATCCTCAGTCAAAACATGTACTACTACTTGAATTTGAAGTTTGAAGTGTAACATTAGCTTCAGATGAGGAGGGGGATAGATATGAATACATACATTAGGACATAACCAATGACTGAATTAATATCGATTTTGCAGGTTTATTATTAGAATTGATCTTACATATATAGCATAATGTGTACCAATATGTGATATATAGGATACAATAGTTTCCAATCTGATTTTTAGACACTGGTGACAAAGGTACTGACTTGAGTTTGAGTAACAACAATGTTATCACTGAGGTGGACTGTAATTTGTTGCATGACTTGTTACTGGTGAAAAAACACCACAACTGTGACATGTTAGTGAGTAGCATGCCACACAACACCTGTGTTGTTTCTCCAGCAGTGATGACAAGACCTGAAGTGTCCAGATACTGCTGTGAAGGTGGTGTCTCTGCTGTGGGGTGGCAAGAGGATATCTTGTGATGTTTAAAGACTTGACTGTCATCACACAGGGGGAACAGGGTTGAGCTGTATACCCAAACAGTGACTGAGACTTTCTTGTCAGCTGTCTTGTTGAAGGCATAGCTGTCACGAAGTTATAATCCTGGGAAACACCCTTGAGTCATCTCTGATCTGCCACGTCATCAGGGTTTTCTCTCTTGGCAAATCTGAGGACAATCAGAGGTGGTTGAAAGTTTTTACCTCACACTCCTGTCATCTTCTAAATCATTACTTTTTTAGTTACACTGAATTCTACTGTTACTACTACCACTACCACTAATGTTGCTACTACAAATTATGATAACCACATTTATTAAAGCATAACACTCTAAAAGACAAGTAAGAAAAACATTTAAAACACATTAATTCTACATTAAACTTTTAACTAGTATAGCTAGGCTAAAATATATTTGATCTTGAAATCAAACTTGCCACTGCATTCTGAATGCACTGGGGATGTGAAAGTGTCTTTTGATACAGTGTTGAGGGATTTTGCCTTGTTTTCTTTAAGTAAAGTTGAACTACTAGAAGCTACTAGATACCTTTGACAGCTAATTCATTTTTACAAACAATAATCTAAATGTTCTAAGCCAAAACCTTTAGTTAGGCATCAAATATTTGCTTTACTGCAACTTTTTTATGAGGAAAAACAACGGTTCACCCTTTTGATCTCACTGGAGTGGAGTGACATCTAAATCTATCTGCCTGCCTCTTGTCTGTAAGTGATGTGTGTTCATGTGGCGTCTAATATTAATATTAATAAATCATCAACAAAAATGACACACATTAATGTCATTAATGATATCATATCAGTGAGCTGTTGCTGACAGTTTCCCTCAGCAGACTCAAGGCGCATGTAGTATTTGTAGTATCTGCGGTTTTGGCCTCCACGATCTGAACCGCCTCCCATCAGCTGTCAGACTTGCAGACTGACTTTTTTTTTTTTTTTTTTTAAATATCATTATTATTGTTTTACTTGTTTTGCATTTCTTCTTTTTGCTTTTATCTGAATTTTTGTCTGAATCAGTTTCTTGTCATTGATATTTATATGCTTTTTTATGTGCATTTTTCATATTCTATATTTTCTATTCATGGTCTCGCTTTTGTTTTACTTCTTTTCCTTTCTTTATCATCTGATTCTAAGTCACTGGTTTATTTTGTGTCTACTTTTATATTTCATATTCTGATCTGTATTTGTTGTAACCCTTTGAAGCACTTTGTGACTCCATGTTTTGAAAATGAAACCTTATCTAACTACTTATTTAAGAATAAACTCAGCTTACTTTTGGTTCAGATGAGTTCAGTTCAGTTCAGTTCTGCATCTTTATTGTCGCTGAAGAGAAATTCATTTTGCAGCCAGGTGTGAAAATGTAACAAGCACAGCAATGTGCAAGACACATTCAGCTTAAACAGTGAGTGTTGGAGTTCAATAATCCTGGGTATGAAATATTTTTTCTATGTATTACACCTTGTCTTTGGAGGCCTAAATCTACAGTTTGGGGAAGAAACTTGGCACTCAGAGCTGAGCTGGTGGTCTACACATGTGTAAGTACTGACCTCACTTTCTTTGTGACTTGAATGCATCATTTAGTGGATTTTGGACCAACAATCTTGCTTACCACCTTCAGAATATGAGCAGGTTTTGTTCTGAACCTCTAACCTGCCAAACCAAGCAATCAAGGCTTTTAACAGTAAGCCCAAATGCTGGAACACCATTTTATTCAACGGACATGTTGTGTTGAAATAGCATTAGGTAGTTGCTGTCCCAAACCAGAACCCTTCCCATGGATGATCCACGGTCACGGTCAACCTTCAAAAGGGACTTTCAATTTCATTTCCATTTGCACGTACATTCAGGTTTTGCAGCATTGCTTGTGCAGTCATTCGGCATGCCTGAGAAAGTGCCACACAGCTCACACAACATCCAAGCGACTTCCTTTCATTCCTTTGCAGCTACAGAGGTGACAGCAAGGGTGCCAGGCTAGTCAGGTAAGAGCTTTGTGTTTCCTCGGAAGAAATCAGGATAACTTTAGATTCCAGTGATGAATGTGACTTTTTTGACTATGCAGCATCAAATGGGAGGGCACATGACTTTTTTTTTCACTCATGTTAAGGAGGAAGCCAAGGAAGGATAAAACCCCTCAGCTTCATGCCAAGACTAACAACGCAATAGAATGAATGAAACAATTTGTTTTGATGCCGAATGCACACAAAAACATTTTAAAAAACGGAGTGAAATGCTCTTATATATTATGATGGAGTTAAGAAGCTGTCCTGAACTTGAGGCATCTATATGATATATTCTTTTGAGAACTGAGTGGCATTTATCCTTCTTAACCACATCATAAATACCTGGAGTGAAACCACTTAGTCTGCCTTTAATTTGTTGTTGAACGTGTTCATTTGAGTTAGTACATTTGAGTTTCAGTGGTTATATATAAACTGGATCTTTACAAATAAATTCTATGACATTTAAAAGTAGGTAGTGGTGCTGAAGACACCTGCTACTACTGGATGCAACTATGATAATATTGGTTTAGTCATATTTAAGATACGCTTTTCAAATGAGTTGAAATACTAGGCTTCTTGATATTGTGAATATAACTGAAACAAAAGTAATAAAAAATAAAAAAGACTGTATGTGTTTGCAACAGTTTAACAGGCAGTTTATGATGCAACAGGCTTTGTTTGAATTTGTAAAAGCAGATGACACAGGTTTCTGTTTTTGCAAAATATGTCAAAAAAAAAAGGGGAAAAATCATAAAAGGGCATTAATGTTTCTTGAAAATACTAATGAGTTTATATGAAAAGGGGAATGCAAGGTTAATATGCTTCTTGCTGTGATGTAGTATTGGGTGATAGCATATTTAAAAAGATAAGTGTTGCAGTCATCATCATTAAATATTAATGTGGGTCACAAAAACAATAAAAGGTATCAAAACCATCAAAATAACAGATTTTACATGGGAATTACAAGTTTTTTTTAAAACAGTTTCTATGGAAATTTGTCATACGAGCAAGGTCTGATCCGTCCGTCATGATCAACAGTAACAGTGGTATTAATATGATCACAGCATTTCAAAACCTTAAGAAATTACTGTAGACTTAAGTGTTTGGTGTTACACACTGATCTTTGTGTGTTGGCAGCCTAATTGTTGACTGATTGTGAGCCATCCTGTTGCAGATCAGAAAGATGACACAGCCGCAGACACACTGGAACAGCGACCTTCTTGACTGCTGCGATGACATGAATTCATGTACGTGTAAATGCCAGAAGAACTTTGGCAGGCTCATGTTCATTAAACATAATGACATTAAAAAAAAAAAAAACTTGTTCCTGGTTGAGTTACAATAAGAGTCACAGCTTGGTTATGATTCACACCTCTGGTATGTCTCTCAGGTTGCTATGGCTTCTGGTGCTGCCCTTGCTTTGCCTGCACCACCTCAGGGAAGTTTGGAGAGAACGACTGCCTGCCCTTGTTGGACATCTTCACCCCCGCAATTACAGCAGCCTGTGGCATACCTCTGTGTGTGCCTCCTGCAGCCCTGTCTCTGAGGGTCGCCATACGCCACAAATATGGGATCAAGGTGTGGTGCACATAGTGATTGTATGCGGTGACATTATGCAACACAATGGATGAAAACAATAACCAAATTACTTCAGTGTCTAAGAGAAGATTATAAAAAATTATTTCTGATTTTAGAGAATGCACATGGAATAATTTTGGTAGGCTCTGACATTTGAGACGCAGCTGACCATATGAATATGGAAATTCCAGTAAATATGGAGATGCTTGCTGCAGTAAAACTACAACTGTAACGATAACTACAATCCTTTGCTTCTCCACAGGGCTCTCTCTGTAAGGACATCGCAGTTTCCTGTTTCTGCTCCTGGTGCTCCTGGTGTCAGATGTCCCGTGAGATCAAACATCGGAAGAAAAGCCACGCTGTGATCAATGTGCAGGCTCAATCTGCTGTGGTCAACGCGCAGCCCGCCTCGACCGTGGTCGCCGCTCAGGTCCACACGATCAACCAGCAGAACATCGTGCTGCCAGCCAGCCAGCCTACAGCACCAGGTTTCGTGCTTCAGCCCATGTCTCCAGGAGCAAATTATGGCTCCCCACCTCCTCTTAGCCCATCTTATGGGCCTCCATCTTATTACTGAGATTTTCAGCTCCTCATGAGTCTGGGTCATGTAGTGAAGATTTTTTTTTTGTTTTGATTAGGTAACAATATTATGTTTTTAGAAGTCCTAGGGATTGTTGTGTTACTTTTAGTCTAAAAAGCTGACTAGCATGCTGCTAGCTGGCATGTATAAACAATCTTTATGCTTTACTTATACATGTATGCTTCTAATTATACATGTAAATAAACTGTTTACACATGTGTTTTGGATGTTTGATTTAATGTTTCTTAGTTACTACCATCCTTTGTGCTGATGGTGTTAATTTGCAATTATTATCTGTGGGAGTTTCTATTTTTCTATTTCTGTGTGATCCTATTATGCATTACTGAAGGGTACAAGAAATTCGTTGCGTGACACTGCAAACACTAAAAACAATTAAAAAATATTAAAGCTTGTTTGTGATTAAACTCCTAGAATGCTTTCAGATGTATTTAATTTAGAGTCCAATTTATTTCTAAAAAGCAGCAAATTTAGTTTACACTTGACACTAAAGACAATCCTGTTACACATTTAAGAACAAAATTCCTGGATTTAATAATTTGTAATTCTGTGCTGTCATGTGATCAAAGCAGTTGTGTTATGTGATTTTCAGTTACTTACTGCTATTGAGGTATAGGCCATAACAATGAAGACCTAATAACAATAGTCCTAATCAATAATAATCAAAGTGACCCACTTGAGCTTTAGCTACAAATATTTACTGCAGTGTGACCATTCTAATATTTCTTGAATGGGAATGGAAAAGGTTGTGCATATGGAGGCTAGTGGATCCAATTACTTTTTTGTAATTTTGCCCTTAAAGCTCAAGGGAATTTCAAACAGAGCCAACTCAGTGCTGTGACGTAACGTGATGCGACATAACGTGACGTGACGTGACGTGACGTGACGTCACATGGCACAACTCGAGGTGACATGAGGTGAAGTGACGTGCCACAATGTGAGGCGATGTGACAAGAAAACAGCGCTACCTAGAAAATCTGGTTTGGCCACACTGTGGAAATCATTTGAACATGACTTGGTTTCACAACTGAGAAACAATAAAGGAACAAGGCAGTTTTGGTGTTAGCACAATGCTCCCATTCATTAGATGTTAAAATTTCAATCAAATTAAACCGTCCATTTATGTTGGTGAAAATGTGTGACAGTCTGTGGTCAAGAACCTTCCTTCAGCTAAATCTGTGCCAAACTTAAGGTCCTAAATTGGCCCCGAAATCACGTCAGGATGAGTTCACTTGTCTCTTAATCCTTTAAATAGGTACATCAAGCATGTGCCAACAAATGAAGGACGGCCCTTTTAATACGTCGATACATGTTAACACCTCGAAATCCTCATTACAAAGCTGGATTATGTTTGTTTTCTGCCAGATATAAAGATCACTGTATGGTTTTACTGATTGATTTTAAGCCCTTGCAGCATCTAGTTAAATGATTTTTTTCCTTTCAACTTCCATTCATTAACATACACATAATTCAAGAACCAGTCAATTACTGGACGTTTTTTTTCTGGTTTATATTTTTATGGTATGTATAATTTATTGGTACCCACTTGCAATTATGTTCTGCTTCCCTGCTTTCTTCTTTTTTACATTTTCAATTCATGTCTGATCTGTCTATTGCTTGTCTCGTAAGTTTTTCCTTTTTTGGGGGAAGTGTTTTTTGTTTGTAAAGCACATGGTAACTATTTTGAAAAGAATACGGCAAATGCCTTATGTTTTCAAAAGACAGCCATTTCGCATGTTTATTAAAGAAAAATGAGCAGGCGGTACAAGTTACTTTCAAAAGTTTTATAGATCTTTAAAGTCATAATTTACATGAACAAGTGAAATACTGCGTAGACCTGGAACATGATTAATCCTCTAATGAATGTCACTGATTTTCCCAAGGTAACTGTTTTCAAGCACAAAGTCAGACCTTTTGAACTGGTATGAGGAATTCATGTGGTAATAAGTCCAATAGTTGGGGAGGAAACCGATATTATGACAATCGCTGTACTTTCTTTCCGGTTAAAAATTGCGTTCTGAATGATGAGCCATTTACCAAAACAATGAAGCTGGGAGAGCCCGCCTTCACAAAACACCTGATAACAGAGGAGAAAACATTATTAATGAATCAAAAGAGAAAGTGAATTAAGTTTTGTTTTGAACCTTCTTTGCTTCAATCACAAAACAAAAGACATACTGTACCTGTTATGCTGCAAAACTTTCAGTAATGATGTCTCTGGGTCGACTTGGTACAATGTGTCCTTCTCCTCATCTTCAAAGAACAGCTGAGACACAGAGAGAGGTAAAGTACTGGCAATTAAGAAAAAAAAAGATTTTTTTTTTAAATCATCACTGGGTTTGAAATAAAATCCTTTTGTTTTGACAGTTGTACTTCAGAATACTATTCATTATTGAGTATTATTTGCACTAATTAGAAGCTGATTTCTTTCCAGACAGGCAAACAGCAATCAGTCAAGAGTCAACCATTCAACACAAACAAAAAAATATATGAAATAAACTTCTGGCAATATTTAGTGGATCATGTACTGAGAGCACCACAGTGTGGCAGCAGTGTAGCTGCTCTACTGCTTGTATACAAAATGAAACAAAATAAAACAGAAACAAATAAAGAAAAAACAAATCTTCCATGACTTCCAAAATGCAGAATAAAGCACAGATCCCAATCACACATTGACTTCTTCAAGCAAACTTTCTGAAGGCATATTAACTATCTACTGAGGCCTGACCAGAACATCTCTTAATATTAATGAATTAATTATTAAGCCTGTTTGTAATGCTCACGATTTAGAATACATGTAAAGCTAAATACACAAACCTGCAGGTTTTGTGGGAGGTATTTCCTGTCTGTGTCCCAAGGCGGAAGCTCCTCTCCAAACATCACTGCCAGGTGGTCGATGAAACTAACAGGAAAACATAACACACACAGTAAGAGATTTGATTTGATTTATGCAGTTACATTTAAGGTGGAACTGTTAATAACGTCAGGAGGAAATGCACCAGACATTGCACCAGTATTACCACGCATCCCTAAAAACAACAACAAGGGTTTACCAGGAGTTCTCGCAGAAGGCTGAGATGAAGTCACTCTGCTGGTGCTCGGGGTAGAGGAAGAGAACGGGCCAGTGCAGGGAGCCCTGCGGGTCCAGGAAGACCTGAGCCCCTGTGGCCTCCTGAGAGCTGAGGCCGTCCAGGCTCAGCTCAGCTAGGCCTCTAGCGGAGCCCCCATCCTCATCCTCACTGTCTGAACTGTGCTGACGAACCTTGTTGTGCTGCATGAGCTTGATGCCTCGCTCCTGTGAAAAAACACAAACAAAAATATCTCTGAAAAATCACACAGGAAAGGCATGTATGTGCGTCAGATCCTGTATTACATACACTGACTGGAGGCAGAGGGAGTGCATATCAGAGTCTCCTTTCTGAACAAAGTTTTATGCAGTGTTCCACAGGTCAGGGAGAGAACAGAGAGCTCTTCTTAGTTTAATTTTCCTTTCCAACCACAACTATGATGCAAACCTTTATAGCTGCCAGAAGAGCTTCTTTCTCAGTGCGTGTCTTTTTCTTTTGGGCCTTGGCCTTCCTGGCATCTCTTTCTGCTGCTCTCTAAAACACAAAGCCGTAATACGTTGATTGAAGTTACAAAATAAACACTGATAAATGGACATATTTTTGCAACAATGTCATCTTTAATGTGATCACTCTTTAAAAACTGCACCTCCAAGTCATCAGATTGTACCTTCTGTTTATCTGCTGCTGCTCTCAGCTCCTGCAGCTTCTTGTCAGTGGGATGAGCCTTGAGGCCGGCGTCACACCACTGGATGGCCTCCGCAAAGTTACGCAGCTCCAAGCAGCACTGAGCACCTGCAGAAACACAGAATATATTCAAATTATTATTTTCTAATATATGCTCATAGCTAATCTTGCACTGGTCCTATCAGCCTGATACTTTTGTGAACAGTTATGACTGTATGATAAAGGACATCCAGTGGTTGCAGTGATTCAATACCTTTGAAAAACCTGTTTTATACTGCAACTGAGCGCTAATTCCTCACTTCTCCTATCGGCCAGTAAGGGCCGCCAGTGATCAACATCTCCTTTAGTTTGGAATCTTATCTATCTATCTATCTATCTATCTATCCATCTATTTATTTATTTTCATTTCTTTCCTCTACAGACAGCCAAATATGTCTTGTTACCACAGATTCAAATGCAGTTACAATCATGTCTTCTTCTCAGATATATAAAAAAGTTAACTCATGTTAACATTTCAAACTGCAGTTCTTTAGGAATTGTTCCTGTACAGATTTGCACGCCAAGGTAAGACACTTGTGGCTTGTATTCATTCAAACAAACATTAAAGCAGTGTCATGATTAGAAAACATTCAATAACGTCAGCCAGCTGCTGAAATGCTTTTGTCTGTTAACTTATCTCTCATGGTGGCAACACACTGACCATCAGCAGTTCCTGCTCACCAGCCACCTGCCCCAGACATCTGCACTCTACTGAGGGTACTCTTCTACTTATTATATTGAAATACATTTTTGCTGCTAATGAAATATAGATATTTTTACTGATTAATATATAAGTGTACATTACCCCTGACTAAAGCTTTGAGGTGGTCTGGTCTGATCTTCTTCGCAGCTGTGGCATCATTCAGTGCAGAACGCATATTACCTGTGGGATGAGAGAGGAACAGAATTTCAGATAATAGATCAAATTTCTGATAGTTATCAAATTATTCACCCAAGAAACTCCACAGACAGATGTAGGACACTGTGGTTGACACTATTCTTTCGTGATAAATCGGTGCCTTGAATCCACCACTAACCAAACTGGATTTTCTCCCACTTAACAATGACTCTCCACTTTAACCATCTCTAACAATATCTGTGTGTGTGTGTGTGTGTGTGTGTGTGTGTGTGTGTTTACAGACTGAAGTCGGAGAGATCCCCACCCAGGTAGAAGTGTGCTGCAGCCCGGTTGGTGAGCAGAACAGTGTTGAGCTCCTGGTCGCCGCAGTTCTTTTTCAAACCCGCCGTGTATGACAGTATGGCATTTTTGTAGTTCTTCTCCTTGAAATACTCATTCCCTTCATTTTTGAGGCTCATTGCTTGCTCTGGGGAAAACAATTAGGCAAAATTAACTTTAAGGGTGGAAGGGTGAAAGGTAGTGTCACACATTACACGATTATTAGTCCAGTAATTTAAGGCCAAAATTGGGGTCAACCTAGGACAAATTGCAAGAGAAGCAAACTCAACTGATTTTGTATCCTCAGTTTGTCCTGAGCGAGGGAAAAAAAGTCCCAAGAAATCCCATTGGTGGAAAGTTTTGAAAATCACCTATTTATGACCACATATTACCAAAAAACACTGTTTTTAACACACAGGGGAAAGGGTTCAAAATTTATTTTCAGATATCACTATAAAAATTCACAAGATGAGTACACACACAAAGACAAGAAAAAAAGTCAATTACAAGTTCTTTGAATTATTCTGTTTACACATGCATATCACACATTATCTGATTTGATATGGGCTAATAAGGAATATAAGGAATAAATCCCAGAAGAGACATTTTAACAATGAATTAAAAGGTTGCTGTATATATAGTTACCTTGCATTAAAAGGTTACTATGCAACAGTGAATCAAAAGGTTACTATATATATAGTAACCTTTTAATTCACTGTTTAAATATCTGTTCTGGCATTTATTTCTTATATTCCTTATTAGCGCATATCAAATCAGATAATGTGTGATATGCATGTGTAAACAGAATAATTCAAAGAACTTGTAATTGACTTTTTTTCTTGTCTTTGTGTGTGTAATCAACTTATGAATTTTTATAGTGATATCTGAAAGTAAAATTTTGAACCCCTTTCCCCTGTGTGTTAAAAACAGTGTTTTTTGGTAATATGTGGTCATAAATAGGTGATTTTCAAAACTTTCCACCAATGGGATTTCCTGGGACTTTTTTTCCCTCACTCAGGACAAACTGAGGATACAAAATCAGTTGAGTTTGCTTCTCTTGCAATTTGTCCTAGGTTTTTTCATAAAATGACTGGACTATATAACACCTTTTCAGCTTCAAGTGACTCTGTTTTCAAATGAAGATTATGGTGCAAAAAAAAAAAAAAAAAAAGCTCAAAATGTTAGCAGTGAGAACCTTCTGGAGTCCTGTCATCGTCGTGGATCATGGACTGAAGACAAGCCAGCTCCGGGTGTGTCTTGGGGTCGATCTCCTCAGGGGCTGTTTTCATGAACATCGGCACTTTCTCAAACTCCTGCATGAGGATCAAATAAATGGAAATGCCAGCAATAAACCAGACGAGCGCAATGCACACAGTTAGTAAACAAACAGGGATTGTTAGCCTTAATGTGCTAACAGCTAGCTTGCAGTAGCTGTAACAATGATGGGTAAAGCTGGGAGCTACGTCGAAATTAAATCCTACTGATATGTCTTCATGTTAACGTGACTTACCTCTTCCCAGTTGCTTTCATTAAAAGCATTTTTATATTTGTGCGTCCTGAATTTGTCGATGAACTCGTCCATGCCGTCGTCGCTGTCATCCTGTAACGCCGAGGACGCCATCTAACCTGGTGTAACGTAATCTGGATTATCAAGATACAAGTTTACGTGCTCTGAGGTTTTATATTAGGCCGTCGTTAAAGTGGAAACGCTACAGTAAGCCCATGGGTTATAACGCTTCTGACTTTGGAGGAGCCAGATTCTTGTTTACACATGTGTGTGGGCAGGACTACGGGAAAATTCTTCCGTTGAGAAACACATCGCGGGCACATTAGTTCCGCAGTGATAAGGGCCAAGTGAGGCTGGACCACAGTTAATTCCTGTAGACGATTTATATATTTATGAATATGAACTCTTAACGCAATAAAGAAATCATGGTCAAATATTTTATTGTTTTTCATGACCTTAACAAATTCTATTTACATTATTTATCAAATTACAGCTTTCAGTTACCCCCCTCACCCCCTCTCCAAAAAAAAAAAAAAAAAAAAAAAAAAAAAACAGATGTTACTGATGCATGTTGTCACACAGAGAGAAAAGGCTGCAAAACAAATTAATATTCTCATCCATTACATCATGACAGCCATTGCATTGTAACACACCAGCTATAGTCCAATGTGAATAAACCCACTGTTGTGATGTTTTGAGGAGTGTAGGGTGATAAACATACCTGTGTAACAATTTTAGGCAGTATGCAAAGTTATGGCTTTCTTTGTAAAACAAATAATAATATAAGGTAAAAACATAATTGCTACAGCTTCAACCTCCAATCTCCTCAGTGTCATAAATCACAACATCTGGACACAAAGCTTTGTTTTTTTTTTTTGCTCTGCCACTGCTCACTCAAAGCACCATACAAACACCACCACCGTACACACATAAATAAAGGAACACTTATTCCCGTTTTCCCAGTTATTATTCATACAGTTTCCACTCTTCCCAGAAGGTCTACTAGTCCATCTTTACTGAGAAACATCATCTCACCGGTCTGCTGACAGATCACCTCAAACCTGGGTATTTCTTCTAGAGCAGCCTGTCCTATCACGACGACATATGGGTAACCCAGCCGGCTGGCGTCCTTCAGCCTCTTCCCAATGGTCATGTTGGTGCGATCGTCGAGAACCACTTCACCTCTCAAACAAGGCAGAGTCTCTCCAAAAGTGTGTACCAGCTCCTCAGCTAACCCAGCCGCCTCATCCACTTTGCTGCCCTTCTTAGGGGGAACAACACAAACCTGGTAGGGAGCTAGAAGCCCCGGCCAGCGGATACCTTCCTCTGTTGACATCACTTCAATGGCAGCAGCGAGAATACGAGTTACACCAAGACCGTAGCAGCCCATCTCAGCGATGGTTGGCTTGTTTTGAGCATTGCTGAAGGTGGCATTGAATATATGAGAGTACTTTGTGCCCAGGTAAAAGGTATGACCCACCTCTATACCCTTTGACTCCACCAGTGTGCCGGTCTTACACTGTGGGCAATCGGTCCGTCCTGCTGACACAGTCTCTACATTGGCAGAGAAGGAGCAGCTCCCACAGACCAGAAGCCGGTCCTCACCTATGTCTGCCGGCAGCTGGAACTCATGGGACAGTTTACCGCCGATGTTCCCCGTGTCTGCTTGCACCTGAACGCAACGCAGGCCCAGCCGGGAGAAGAGCCTGGTGTATGCTTGGCACACAGACTCATAGGTCTGATACGCAGCCTCCTCATTCACATCAAATGAATACATGTCCTTCATGTAGAATTCCCTCCCTCGAAGCAGACCAAACCTTGGCTTCGGCTCATCTCTGAATTTGCGGGTGATCTGTGTTAAACAAGAGACATCATTACCTAAAACTGCAGGCTTATTGCATGTCACACCACAAACCCACTGGTTTAACAGGGTGAATGTTTACCTGGTAGAGAAGCAGAGGGAGCTGTCTGTAGGAAAGGGTGGTCTGGTGAGCAACAAGAGTTGTCACCGCCTCCTCATGTGTGGGACCCAGGCAGTAGTCAGCCCCATGTCGGTCTTTCAGACGGAAAAGCTCCTTTCCCATTAAATCCCAGCGCTCACTGGATTTCCACAGCTCAGCCGAGCACAAGCTGGGCATGTCCAGCTTCTGGCCACCGATCCCCTGCATCTCTTGGTCAATCAGTCTCACCTGTTGATTGAAATCAGTGGCTATTACATTTTTTTCAGGGCCGTTTTAACCAGGTTAATCATTCACCTGCCAAAAAATACAGCTCTGGACCAAACATGACCAAAAATGTTTTAGAATAGGAGCAATAAAACCTCACCAACTTTTCCATGGAGCGCACAGTGGCAGGGAGATAGTAGTAGCACCCCGGGCTGGAGGGATGGATGAGACCTGCCTGCTGCATCAACCTCTGACTCTTACAGGTCATCTCCCCCGGTAAGCGGCTGTCCTGCCCCACATCACGCAGGTTGGAGGGCTGGTAAAGCCGGGACACCAGGAGCGTGGGCGTGACATGTCTGGATGAGGCGGAGGCAGGGTTTGTGGCATGTTCGGCACAGCTGGAATGGCTCCTGCTTAAAAGAGCTGAGGTCCTGGGCAGGCACCGGAAGCCTCTCTGCCAGGCATGGTGCATTATGGACTCCATGGCTGATTCGGATGTCAGGCTACTCTGGATAATTTCTAAGGAGCGAAGACACTCATGTTAGCTGTTACACACAATCAGAGGAGTTAAAGTCAAGGTCAGCATAATACTGTCACTTCCTCATGAGCTGACAATTGCATGTATTCAGTGACAGCAGCAAGTCCTCAAATAAGAACAATGTCTGTGTTTGTAAATACTAATATCCTGGGCAAACACTGCAATGGCAGCTCCTGTCTGTCGGATGCACGTTACCAAACCCCTTTCCTAACAGAGGCAGCTTAGCATGCTAACCTCAGCTAGCCTGGGTTAGCACAGGCCGAGTACCTGTAAGTTAGATGCAGAGCCATAAAGCAAACCTTACTTTTACACCAAGACAAGCAGAAGACGGAATGGTGTTTGTTTTATCCGAGTTGGATAGTTAAAACAGTTCATTGTAGCTCACGAACTACAAACTCTGAGGTCGCTGCCATGCTGGGTTTCTCGTTCGCTGTGTGCTCAGAGCTCAAAGCGGCTTGGTTTCGCTCTACGGCGCCACCTACAGGCTTGGAGTTTCTTTTTTTAGTTTTTGGAGATGTAGGCTTGTCTCCCTCTTGTGGTGGCACTCAAAGCTCAGGTAGGGCCCTAGGAGTTCTGTGAGAGTTGACATTTGGGATATAAATTCACAAGAATAATATCCCCCACAACATGAAAGCAGCATCTTTTCAGTGCAATAAAGAACGCATGAAATATATCGTTAGTTAATCCTGAAGTTGTTTATAGGTCATGATCCAAAAGCCGTTTTTAGGTTACTAACTTTACCTCACAATTACATGTAAACAGTGTATGGCATGTGTGTATTCACCTTACAGCCATTTAGCTCTGGTGGGTGCCGAAAGTTCACCACGCAGGATAAAACAAGATATTTCCAACAAAACAAAACAAAACAAAAGAAAACACATGATGTATGATGATTTGAGGGTCCCTTTATTTGAGGCCATGCAAAACCAAAAACCTGAGCTTTTTTGGGTAGATGATGGCCATAAATTGAAATGGCTCTTTAATGCTGAAGTATTTAAGACTGCAAATTTTATTGCCAAGGCTTGGAATAGAAGGCAGCATATTTTGTTTAACTGATACTTTGATGGGTACATTTTGGATTTGACTTTGTATTCCTGATTTATTCTAATGCGTATTTTGTTGTTGCTGTTGTTGTATGTTTGAGCATGGTTTTGTAATGTGTGTAACAGTGTCTTGTAAGCCCATATGGGCTGGGCTTCTGAGTGAAGTATGACACTTAAATAAAAGAAATCAATCAATCAATCAATCAATCAATCAATCAATCAATCAATCAATCACAAAAGCTTGCACTTGCAGGTTACAGTGTAAATATCAGACAGTGCATAAAATGAATGGTTAGGCTCCAGCCGCCGTGATGAATGAATGAATTAATGAATGAACGAATGAATGAATGAAAGCAGCCCTGGCGATTTATTCACGCAACACCCTCCTTGACGTCATTTCCCCTCATGGCTTGGCCGTTGCTATGGCAACTTTCAACAAGCCAAGAACCACCGTCGACGGTTAAAAACAAAACTCAGCTTGCTAACGAGCATAGCTAAATAAAAGAAGTATCCTAAATGCAGAGCTACTGAGAAAACACGATACTAAAAAAAAAAAAAAAAAAAAATGACTACCCCTGGAGCAAAATTGAAGAAACGTACTCTCATGGTTACGCAGTAAGTTCACAAATTTACAGTGTTAAAAGTGAACGCGAGTTATTTTGTCAGTACAGCTGTAGCTTGACACTAACTGTTATGCATGCTAACTTGTTCCGTTACTGTCTCGTACGGTAGTTCTTCCCGAGCTCTAAATGGCTCCATATCAGGGCTACACCAAGTGAACCACAGCTCCAGACACACAGGGAGCAATGTGAGCCGGAAAGGTCTCAGCATGGCTGGCGACAGCAGAAGCACCATTCAAACTCCCAGACAAACAGTCCGGGTAACATCCAAAAACTACTCTTATATTATACTGTATTGTATTGTATTGTATTGTATTGCACTGTATTGTAGCTGTTGCTATAGCAACAATAACAGATATTGTACCCCTCCCTGCAGGTGCTGAATGAGAATGGCACTGATGTCACCCCTCAGCCCATCTCCCACCCAGAGCCAGGGGCCAAACACAACAGGGTCTATCTTGATGAGTTCTCAGGGCCATCAGATATCCTCTCCATGTTATACCAGCCAACCACCGCCGCAAGCCTCACTGTGCCTTTTTCAAGGTACCACGATGTAGTATTCTTTCCAGCCACATAAACCTCTATCCTCAGGAGCTCATTTAAGGTGGGATGCTGGTGTGCAGCATTGTGTTTGTTAAGAAAAAAGAGGAAATGCATCCCTCATTTGATTGTAGAGTGAAGGTAAATTTGTGGAAAGCATAACTTCGTTTTCCCACCAGTTATTTTGTTCAACAAAACCACCCATCATGTGATATATTGATAAAGGTGATGGTGGGGAGGAAAATCATAGTTTTACCTCAAAACAGTATATATTAGAGGAAAAATAAGAGACAGTATATGTGACGTGCGATAAGTCATCATCATATTCATGACATAGCCCACCAGGGCAACTGCAACCATGCGTTTTGACAAATAGACTCTGACAGTGTGATGCCATTTTGCTGTTTTCCAGGTCAGTTTTTTGCAGCAGCAAGATATCCAGATCAAGCCTCTCTACCATTGAGTCAGTGAATGAGGAGCGTGTGGATACATTCTACAAACAGGACAACTACCCAGCATCATGTAGTTACTATTTAATTTCATTTAATACAGTTTAATTAACTGTACATTTAACTTTTTTAAAATTATTTTGTCATCATTGTTTTTCTTATTCTCTTCCTCCTGTTGATTAAAATATCCTTACTGTTTGAGCTGATTTTTTTTTATCACAGGTGCAAGGCTATAATAATGCATTGATAGCACAGTTACCAAGTTACACACAATAAAATCTTGATCCAGTGCAACAAGATAGACTTATTTCTAGAAAACTGTATGATGATTGATGCTCATATGTCTATTACGGACAGCTGTAACAGATCTTGTAGTGCTAAATTAATATTGTTTTGTTTTGTTCCTTCTAGACGTGCAGGTGGAAAGAGAAGAAGTGAAAGAACAGGTAACAGAGGACATGCTGAATGAGGTGGTAAATATCTACCTGACTGAGACAGAGACCATCACACATCTGGACATGCCCGGCATCTCTGTGTCAGTGGATGCTGATGATGCAGAAGCTATAAAGTATGCAAAGTCTTCTACATACTGGTTTACTTAACTTTTTCAAGATCCAGCATGGGTCCTATATAGCCATATTGAAAACTCACAGGCTTTTCTACATGAAGTAGTTCATAGTTCATGTGTTGATCGAGGATAAACAGATAAACATGACTGTTTATCTGCTTGCCAGTATTTGAAAATGTACGTTCCTCTTTGCTGTAACAAACTGTTGTGATCTTCACCCTCTTTCTGCAGAGAGAGAAACAATCGTTATGCTGAGCTTTGCAAGAACAGAATGGGCAATGATAAGTACATGGATCGATCAATGCAGGCATTCATCGGCGCATCTAAAAGCAAACAGGTCCAATGTGACAGCATCGTCATGGTAGATACAGGTCAGGCTTAACTGTCCAATTTTTGTTTAATATTGATGTTTTAAGTGGGTGGTTTGCTCACAGGGAATGTTTTCCGTAAACTTAAAAGCATTAAGCCTGCAGATACAGGAAGGTTTTGCTATCTAGATAGAATCAATGTACAAAAATATGTTACACCTTTCAAAATGGATGTGTCACATTCCTGCTATATCCACAGCTTGCGAAGCTACTACTTGGGACATGTATGACTCTTTCTACGGTGCTGAGCAGGATAAAACTGAGCTTACTGCTGAGCCAGAGAAGAGTGGATATTCGGAGTCTATTGTGAATTCTAGCAGAGGCCCAGAGAAAACCACATCTTTGCTCAGCACTACCAGCATAGGTAACACTACCTTGGAGGGTACTTGCTCTGTTAATGTTATTTCATTATTACTTATGTAACACTACCAGTCTTAAGGATATGCAGCACACTGGGGAGTAATGGACACTGGAGAGTTTACTCAGCATACAATAGCTGGAGTCCAACCAGCAAACAATTCTGAAAATAAATTTTCTCCCTTTAGTTGTTAAAGTTAGGTTTCTATGAATAAATGTCTCTGACACAAAGATATCCTCAGAGGGTGTGGGATAACTGACTGGCTCTTTGCCTATTTTAACTAACGCTCTACCCCCGTTCCACTTGAAGCACTCATAAATCAACAGTGATTTCTTTCAGATGATGTTAGAAAGTATGACATGTGCCCTCTAGTTTGTAGTGATTCAGCACAATAGTTTAGGTGACATTGCCACTGAAAAATGTCACACGGCAGCACTAGTATTGGTAGTTACACTTTTAACAATATTTACTGTGTACTGTGGATACTCAAGTGTTGCAATGATGTGGTGTGTTTCTCCCAGCAACCAGTGCTTCCAGCTCACAGAGAGAAATAGAGACTGGGATGTGTTCAGATGATGCAGCAGACCCACGGCTGATCCTGCAGTCAGAGAAGTTCCAAAAGGTCTTATTAGTAATGGAGAGGTGCATCTTGGCAAATATCTTCCAACCCAAGCTGGCTGCCTACAGACAGCTGCCCATAGTAGAAGGTAAACAGTGGTTATCACCACACAGGTAGGGGTTATGGCCACACAAAGTGCATTTTTTTTCCTCAGGAGCTCTGCAGGTGAATATGAACATAAAGAAGCCTCCAGGACTGATAATTCAGCCTTCCCCACCTGTATGTGTCACAATACAGTACATTTACCCCCAGCTGGAAAGGCTAATGTTAAAATTTGTATCCTTAGTAAGGTAACAGCAGCAAGTGCTGCCTGCCAGACTTCTTACAGTAATGAACAACAGGACAAGGAAAAAAGAAATCAGGCCCTGGAAATTTTTAATTTTATAACCCTAAGTTTTGGAAAAAATTTGGAAGTCTGACTAATACAGCATCAGCTCAGCTAAAGACTAACTGATCAATTAAAAAAAAGAAAGAGAATGGAGACATTGTGCACTTCAGGATTTATGGTGTTTGTATTCATTCTGGTATGTATTCAGCCTGGTGAAGAAAGTTGAAAATAGCTAATTTTACTTACCTCTACAAGGAAATAAAAAATTTCGGGGTCAAGTCAAATACAGATTTTCTTGTTTTAACTTGGATTAGAATTAAAAAATGAAATGTTATCCAAGTGTATGCCTGGTACTAATTTGTTTTATAGAGGCTTGTATACAAAATTAAAAATACAGACTGACTTTCACAAAATATGTAGTTTTAAAACACCTTTTCAGTGGCAATTCTGAAAAACAGTTTCTTTCACTTATGGAAATTAAGGTAAAAATATGGAGAAGTCTTGTAAAAGTCAACGAAAACCACTGGTAAATAACTGTATGCACCAGATCCATCAAGCACAAGCACAGGATTTGTGTCCTGAAATATCTGATGTGTTATGAAAAATTGGACTAGTCAACATGTTAAAATCATAATACATACTCTTATAAAATGTAACAAAAAAAAAAAAAAGCTTTTTTTTAATGTATTGATTGTGTTAGACTGCGACAGTGTGGTCACGCCCGAGACAATGGAGCACAGAGAGGAGGATGTGGAGAGATCTCTAAGTCCAACACTGGAGAGTCTCTGGGTCTTCAGCTGTGAGCTCACCAAAGGACGCACCATCAGCTGCATGGCCTGGAACAAGAAGAACCCGGTAACACAGGCAGACCCGCTACTGCTGGGCAGAAAACCAAGTATAAATACTGGGAGTGCAAGATGTGCACCTGCAGACCAGAATGACTGCAGTTTAAGCCTTGTTCAGACTGCCAGCCCAAATCTGATTTTTGGTGTATTTGGTGTAAGATTTCTTTTCATGTCTGAACAGCAAAAACAGATTTTTAATGATTTTATTTTTCAAACAGCAGCTTAAATATTGCTGCATAAATCAGCCTCTTGCGTTGATGATGTTATTCTGCACTGTGACTTGACAAATAGATGGCGTGAACTTAGCGAAACAAATCAGATTTGCTTGCAAATTAGCCTTAGTTTTGATATCTGCACTCTCATTAGTTCTCACTTTATCTAGCAACTAACATGGGATGTACATAGTGCTGCCATCACAGTGGATCAGCAGTGTGGTATTATTAATGCAAAGTGACATATTTATGTCGATACCTGTTGTAACATCACTAGTAAAAAATGAACATTAAAGAAACTGTCATGCATACAACTGCAAATTAATTCGTAGCAATGCCACGTAGCAGGATTGCCCCTGCTGCCAGTGAAAACTACGAGGGTTGAACATCTTCTCTTTTTATCGCTCTGTGTTTTTTCCATGTGTCTCTGCTTCCTCTCCCAGGATCTACTAGCAGTGGGTTATGGTGAGTTTGACTTCAGAGACCAGACGCCGGGTCTGGTATGCTGCTGGTCCCTCAAAAATCCTACGGTATAGTGTTTGTTTTAATTTGTTCTTTTCCCTGTACTTTATTTCCTTATCTTCTGAATCAGCTTTTGCAAATTTAAAATCACAGGTAATAAGATGACATGCTGTCAATACAATGTGAACATGCAAGAAAAAAGAAAGAAAAAGTCACACAGGCAATAAAAGCACTAAGGACACACACTTAAATAAAACAAGCTCACATATCATAGTGCTGAGTAAAGACAAAGGATCAATAGGTGTGTTGATTAGTTATTTAACAATTGTGTGGCAATTTTGTGTTCTCCACAACTGCTACCCTTTAATGATGTTGCATTTTGTCCCCGCTGCAGTGGCCTGAACGTGTCTACCACTGTAACACAGGTGTGACCTCTCTGGACTTCTCAGCCAAGCACCCTTATCGACTGGCTGTGGGGATGACTGATGGCACCATAGCTATCTACTATGTCTACAGTCAGGACAAGACTTGTGCCGTCAGTAGTAGGTGACGTGTATGTGTTTGTGTCTGTGTCTGTGTGTGTGTAAGGGGGGCAGGTTTGTCACTCTTCAAATAGGATTAATTGGATTAAATAAGATTTTTCAAATAGGATCCAACAAAAAATAATGCTCTTGTTAAAAAATATGTTTGTTTGTGTTTTTTCCCTCTTTCCCTGCAAAACACCTTGGGAGCCAGATGAGATGTGTTCAAGGGCTGGATTTAGCTGGCTGGCTGTATCTGTGACATCTCTGTCTTACATTATTAATGTTCCTCAGTTTTTTTAATGGTCAAGTAAATCCTGGATTGGAACTATATTAACAAAGAGGATATGGTGACCATGAATGGGAAAAGGCAAACTTTGTGGAGAGGTGTGGTTTACTGGCCAGAAGAACCATTTAATGATCCGTCTGGTGCTGGCATCATATCACTTTCTCATGGACAGTCATCCCATGCATCATAGTGGCCAGTTAGTTATGTGAAATAAAAAAGATGAATGACACGTTTCCTTCCATTGTTTACATAACCATGTTTGCCCATTACATTTCTTTTTCCATTTTCTCCACCTGCTGTTGTTATGATGGAACATCCTGTTATGAAAGAGTAAATATGTGGCTACTGTCTGTCTCTGTTATTGTGGATTTCTTTGTAGCACTTTGGGCCTGTTGAAACACCCAGTGGCAGGCACACAGAGTTTGGGAAATGTTTGTAGAGGACTACCACCTCTTTAATCACATCAAAAACAGAAATGGTTCAGCTTACATCTTTCTTTTTGGTCTGTTATTCTGTATGCAGTAAGTGCTCCAAAAAGCACTACAGTTCAACATGGCAGGTCAAGTGGGCTGAACAAGACATGGGCCTGTCAGGGGACGACAAGGAAGAAGCTCTCATGTCTATATCTGCAGATGGCCGGATAAGCAAATGGTTTCTGCATGATGATCTCGACTGCGTAGGTACTGTAATGTTTTACATGCTTATAGGGTTGAAAATTCTCCAAGAGCATATTGTTCATAGCTTTAAAGGTAAATATAACACCAGCTCACAAACTCCTTTTCAATGAAAAACAACACTGAAATTTACTTAGTATTAGACACGTATAAAAATGACAGATTCATATTTTGAAGCATCACAGTTTAATAATTAGAAAAACCACAGTGCCCAAGTGGTCAATAAATACGCTAAGCATATAAAAATGTTAACCTTCTGATTCGGTACTGTAACCTGTCTAATGCATTTCATACAGAAAACACTTTTCTCTGAGAATGTTCCTGTAACAAGCTCATAATCACACTACTTGACTATCTTGTGTGTTTGAAGAATTAAGAATTTGAATTTATTGAATTCATTGAATTGAATCTATTCATTGAAGACAACTTTGAACTCTTGTGCATTCTTTCTCTGCCAGAACTGATGAGACTGAAGAGGATGCAGGAAGAAAAAGATGAGATGGAAACTGAAGTGAAGGACAAGAAGAAGAAAGGAGAAATCCTCAGGAGTCTGAATGCTGGTTTCTGTTTTGACTTCCATCCAGTGGTAAATTGGCTGCAGATATAAGCTGATTCCACAGATTATAATATGACTTCATTTGAGCATAGTCCTTGGGGCAGTTTCACCACCAGGGAAACCGCACAAGATCAAACCAGTACATCCATGTAACCATTCACCTTTATCTCTTTCCCTCTTTCCCTATCTCTTACCATCATAAATCATGAATCATTAATAGAATGCATTATACTATTCTCCTGCTTGGCACTTTTACTCAAGGATTCCAGCATCTACTTGGCTGGCAGCATCGATGGTACCATCTACAAGTGCTCCAGTTCCAACAGTCAGCAATTTCTGGAGACTTACAGTCAACATTTTGTAAGTCCCTCTGGATAATTTAGCATCATTCAAATACCTCTGTAAAATGCACACATTGTAAATGACAATACATTTCATCTCCAACCTCAGCTGGGCTAGACTCTAGATAAATTGCTCACTGCCTTCGGTGGACAGAAAGCAGACTGATCAGAGCAATTGTCCACCACACATCAGTTCAGAAGGGCCAGCCGATTTTGCTGGTTTCTGAATGATCTTGAATGATCTCTCTTATCCTCCATCACACATTTTCCACCGGAGTGTATTGATACAATCTGCTGCACTAGACAATATCAGCACCGTAATGACTTACTTGAAGTCCTGTGCTTCAGCTGTGATTTTTTATTAGAGCAGCAATTGTAATGTGATTGCTAAAAAATTAAACACAATTCCTTTCAAAACTTTGTTAGTGGACAAAGAAATCTAAATAGTAGCAGCATCCATTGTTAGTGCTGGATGCTGCTCACACTCACGTTTAAGAATTGGACATTTAAAACTGAAAACTCATCTCCTCAAGAGGACATACCCACCTCCTGTGTCACTGTTGTAGGTTTCAGCAGTATCTTCAGGGGTATCCCCAGTAACATCCACATCTCACTTGCTGTCAGGGTCCTGTGACCCGGATCAAATGGTGTCCATTCAACCCTAATGTGTTCCTGAGTTGCTCCTTGGATTGGACCATCAAGCTGTGGATACAGGACCAGCTCACCCCATTATTATGCCTCACCTCCACACAGAAGCAGGTACACGACATCATGTGGTCCCCAAAGTGGGCTACAGTGTTTGGAGCCATCAACGAGGGGCAGATGAAGATCTGGAACCTGGATTATAGCACGTGAGTAAGACTGATCTTGTTCTCTGTCTCACCCTGTTTCGCTCAGTTTTATTCTTCACTCTAATTTGAAACCTGACCACTATGTGCACTTGTCTCCTTAAGCCTGGACCCCGTCATTGTGCACATGGCTGCCCCTGGGGTGAAGATGACCTCCCTGCTGTTTGCCTTGCAGACAGACTGTGTCTTGGTAGGAGACAACAGCGGACAAGTTACTGTCTACCAGATCAAGAACTTCACTGTGGGAGAGGGCAACCAGGTAAGACTAAACAAGAAGTGATTCCTTTGGATAGTTAGTTAAATTAATTTTATCTCATCATTCTAAATATAACAGTGCAACATACTCACATGGGGAAGTATACATAGGGACAAAAATTATGAGGGAGGTTGGAAATGCAAAGAAACAAATACTAGAACACAGTAGTCAATAGTGTCAGTGTAGGGTGTAACAAGGATGCACAGAAACAATTTGATGCTCTGTTTTGTAGAAATTGATGAGCTTTTTATTGAATCTAGTATATTATCACCACATGCAATCTTCGCCTTTTATTGGCATCACACTATACTCTTCTCTGTGTCACTGCTCTTTTGCCAGCTTTATAGCATTTTATGCCAGCAATTTAAAGCATTATTTCCTCAGTCAGTCAATCAGTCAGTCACTTGATGGGTGGCTCACATGGCAAACACAGCTGAGAGTGTCTCTTTTACTCTTTTCTTTCAGGTGGATACTTTGGAAAGCATCATTAGCTCTGCTGTTGCCAGACTTTAAGGCAAACACATATGCACGCACATCAATGTATACCCAAGCCATTTAGGTTTCATCCACTTATCCAATGAACAGTGCTGTAATCTTTAGTTCCCAGAGAACTGGGCGACTGAATGTCTCCCTGTAAGACCAGCAATCACATTACAGAAGATTTTATCTTCAAATACCATATTTTCCTGTTGTTGTTTTAAATTTGAAGATATAAAGTTATAACCTCTACTGTTATCAAGAGGTACTGGTACAGTTCCTGTAGTCTAAAAACTACAATTTCTGTGTCATGTGATTAGACTTTACCGGTATCAGCCAGGCCTTTAATTTGAGGGCCGCTATACGTTTTTGTTATGCTGGTACTAACCAGACAATATCATAGAAACAGTATGAGAAAGTAATTTCAGGGTCCTCAGGCAGAGTTGTTGTTGAAACATTTGAAAACTGGATGAAATGTAGAAAGTATGCAAAAAATGTTGCATTACTAAATATTTTAAATATTTTAAACAGTGTTCTTCAGGCCCAGGCATTTAACATGTTGTGACATAAACAGATGTGCAAATAATCCTCAGCATACAGTGCTATGACCTATAAATCAATGGTTCACAAGGTCCACATTTGTCCTCAGTCATTAAGTCACAGTCCACACATGGACCAACTCAACAGCCAATCCGTTTTATTTTGCAAAATGAAAACTTCAGTAACCCACAATGTTTTCATGCACTTTTTGAAAAAACAAAAAAACAAAAACAAAAACATAAAATAAGAAAGAGCGTGCGTAGAAGGCTTAAAATCTAAGGAAATATAACACCTTTTGTGGCAGCCATTAAAGATTAATTCAGGTCTCCCAAACTCTGTATTATCTAGTCAGAATCAATATGTTAATATAACTAATCCAACCAAAAAATGAGAAATAAAATATTTATTTGCTTTGCTGGGAAGGGTAGAGAAAAGAGACGTTTTCTTGAACTACAGGCTGGCCATGGCTTGTTATGTTTTGTTAAATTCATATTAAACAGTGTCGCCAGTGCTGTGCTTGCATCTGGCCATCTTGTGGAAATAGTCTATGAAATTTCTGTCTTTAAGTGTCTCCTGAATGAACCAAAGGCTGATGAGAGCAATGGTTTTCTGAGTAGCCTTTCTCAGGGTAAGCATGTATTTAGGCCTTTCAAACCCTTTATCGAACTAACTTTTAGTTCATAATTAATCAAATAACTGTATTTACATAGAGTGTATTTACATAAAGTTCAATTCCTTATAGTGCTTCCCTTATATTTTTCATCAGCAAAAACAATTTGTTCTCTTTTTTCTGCCATCATGAAGGCCCATATATCATGTCCAGTGTACGCATGAATAAAGATGAAAATTTAATTTCATAGACAGCCAAAGTGAGATCTCCAATAATAATGATCGAACTGAAATGTCATGCTGAATATCACATCACACCATCAACAAATCATAATGACCTGGATGATAGTCTGTCAACATTGACTTTTTCCTCCAATATGGCCCAAACTGCTGTAAAGGGAAAGGAGAACAGGCTGTCAAAACTATTGTAAACAGATGAAACATCTGTTTTGCTGCAGGGGGAATCACCACACATGACTTAATTAGCCAGGCATTACGTTGAAGGTCATTGCACAATCGCACTGTTAAATCGTGAGATCCCGGTAAGGCTGAGAAAGCCTCCCACTCCCTTAACACATAATGTGATTGTCAGTTATGGGGCTGTAAAAGCCTGATGGGAGTCACTCTCGCTTAAAAGACAAAACATGGTGATGGTGGAGATGACCGGAAACATTAAATGATTTGACTGTCAAGACGCACTGGGATGAGGGAGTGAGGACTGCTTGTGCGTGTGTAGGTTCATGCGTGTGCGTAATAGGGATGGGCCAAGTGCTAGTGGGGGGAGGCAGAGAGAGTCAGCGCTGATGAACTGAAAGTTGGATGGTATATATTGCAGGAAGATGCAAGCAGTGGTTCAAAGACTAATCAAGCCTGCACAGAAATTAAAGACAGAAGACGAAGACGCAGCAGGCAGGAGACAAGAAACAAGGGTGATAACCAATAGGCGGCAGAACAGAACAGCTGTGGTTGTCCAGCAAGCAGATTTAGTGTTAGTCCTCACCTCTACCTGCTCCAGAGACATACAGCATGCGTGCACTGGTGGTTTTGCTGCCGTTGCTGTTGTGTGCAGTGGTGGGTGTGAGCCAGGTGAGAGCCGAGGTGAAGGCGGTGAAGCTGTGTGGCCGCGAGTTCCTGAGGGCCGTCGTCTACACCTGTGGAGGCTCCCGCTGGAGGAGGCTGCTCAGTGAGCCGGACATGGATGGTGAGTCCACTCCCTTTTTTCTCAGAACAAGGGGAGATTGGCCTGTGGTAAAGCCTGTACTCTTTTGCTTTTTTTTTTTTTTTTAGTTGAAGAGACACAAACAAAGAGATCATTTTCTCTGTGGGACAATTCTGACCTTATCACAGCTGTCTGAAGAACCACAAAGACAGCTAAAAATAGAACTTTATGATTCAGCGTGCATTTCACATTTAACTCAGAATACAGCTGTTTCTAACCTCTCTTACTGTAGATGCACTGTATACCGCAAGAGTTCTTATTATCAATGAAACAAAGTGTTGCCACTATTGCCAAATTTTCCACATTGATTAATGTTCTGATTTCTGCCTTGGTTAAAAGTTGCAAAAATTGCATATGACAATATGCAATATCTGTCTTTTTCTAAATGATTTTTGGAGCTCTACGGTATCTACCAAAAGTGATGTTTTTACAGTAAAATCTTTGAAGATCCAGGTCATCTCTGTTTAGTGCATCGATACTGTATGTTTTTATATTACTCTATTTTTTCTAATTGCATAAATTGAACATCCCACTCAGCTGCTGACGATGTTTCCTCAAGTGCAGATAGACATATTTTTGTGATTTATTCTTTTAAAACATATATCTAACACAATATATATATTTTTTAATGTCCTGTGTGTACATTTATAGATTTGTACTATTACAATATCCCACAAAACAGTGACCAGACTTGAGGAGGGTTCATAGGTTTGAAAGTTAGTGATCTCTAGTCTTTCAGCACTGTCTTTCTCTATGTTCCCTGTAGTCACAAGGCTCATGGACAGGAGCCATTTCAGAAAATTGCTGTGATTGTCCTTGTCATGGATATGAGGCCAGCGGCTACAGTGAATACAGGCAGACAGGTGCCCTGGCATACAGGAACAAGGAGTCCTGCACTCCTAATCTGTCTTATTAAAGCCAGAGGAACCCACATATCATGATTATATGATAGTGCAGCCTGTTCTCCCTGGCCAGACTCTCTCTGTTTCTCTCTCTCTCTCTCTCACACACACACACACACACACACACACACACACACACACACACACGCACAAACAAACTCATTTAGCTTATCAGAAATGTTGATTAGAAACAGCAACTGGCATGACACAAGACAAATAGCACAGAGTTAAATCTGTACAGTCATTTGGGATTTCCTTGTTTAATGGCAACATGGATGTCAATTACACATGATTTATACGTTAATGAAATTCTTTCAGAAGGTGGAGAACCATCACCCATGCATTACTGTCACATCAAAGTATTCACTAAATGCAAAATATCACAGTATTTGTATTACAGTAAACTAATATCTGTAAAAGGATGACATTTACTGTGGAAAATCTCTGCCTGAACCTGATTGTGGATAAAACTAAAATGTTGTTAAAAATGAAACATATCTGTGCTCAGTGTTAAAAGGCTTTCCTAAGTGCTGGTTGTGTTGTGTTGTGCTGTGGCAGGTGTGTCCACAGGAGAGCAGGGCAGCTTGGAGAGCCTGAGCAGCAGCCTGGGTTCTGAGCTGGCCAGACGAGACATTAACAACATACTGACCACCGTGTGCTGCCAGGTGGGCTGCAGGAAGAGTGACCTTGCCTTCCTCTGCTGAGGCCAACTGCGGTCTCTCTGTGGCTCTCCAAGTGACCAGTCAGTGTTTCACAATAAAATACATGAGTGTATTCAATGATCATATCCACAATCACTACTTTTTTTTAGATTACTTTTAATATAGCTTTTAGCTTCTACATTGACGTGAAAGACTTGTGGATGTGAATGTGGACTGTTTGAGCATCTGGGAATCTGCCTCTGAACGTGAGATGGAGAGAATGTGTGGCCATCTGTCGCTGTCTAGTGGTAAATGTACCCATGAGAGTTTGGAGCCAGAACTTTAGTTCCATCCCAAGATGGAATTTAAAGGTTTGGGACACAAGCCCAGTCATGGCTCCTCTTTTTTTAATTTCATCACACCCACTCAGATTCTGTCCTGAGGATAATTTTGCACTAGCCCAGACTAAGGAAATTCAACCATTGTCCACGGGGTTTCAGACTAGTAAAATTTCTCAATTACTGCTTTGCTGTGTTCATAACAAAGAACTATATTGTATCAGTTTGCTAGTTTTGCCAAATAAATGTTCTTGCATATAGTTTGCATGATATGGTGTGTGGTGTGAAATGGCTGAGAAACCGAAGTCCACAAACTGAGCATCGCAGACCTAGAGCCTTATTTAAACCAGTGAAATTTGACAGCTCATATTTAAAAATCTGTGTTAAAAACAGAAAAATTGCTGTGATGACACCCAAATAGCCAAAGAACAAAGGACTGATTGTCTTGATGTATTATGGGATGTTTTCCGAGGTTAGGGTTATAACCACACATTATAATCTCACATGTTGAGACCTATACAGTGGAAGGTGTGGAGGTGACAGTGTGTGTAGCATGCGTTTGTCTGTATATTGTACTACAAACTTTAGGGGTTCAATTACCACAGCAAATCATACAATTGTGTGCATGTTATTCCTCCATTACAAATACCAAAAGACCACATTATACCCCACTGTGCTCCTGTGCATTCGGCCAATCAAGGTAGTGTAAAGCTGCAAAATCATCCTGTTCCTAAAGAACTGAAACCCAAATCAAACAACCATCACCGTTTGGCTGTGTAAGGTTTTCAATTTAAATGACATGGAGGAGAATACACAGATGCACTGATTCCAAAGACATTTTATTAAACGTTTAGTCCAGTAACTCCAAGTAGGTTATGTCACAATTTAGAGATGTCCCATAACATACCCTCTTTAACCTCTTTTTTTGATTTATGTTGCATCTGTTTAATGCATGAATGTTAATGCATGAATCCATGAGTGCCTGTGCCAAAGCACACAGACCTACCTAATATGAAGAGCACTCAAAACACAAGTGTCCAGTTATAACTTTTATTGGTTTTGGAAAGAAGCAAACTAAGTTTCTCAGTTCATCTTAGCATTGTTATGTACTGTACAAACAGCTTGCACATGTGTTTGAGAGTTAACGGTACAGAACCAAAAGCATTCTGGCTTATAGCACACACAAACACACTCCCTGCTCTTCTCAACATTAACACAGGCCACAGACTGTCAGCACAACACGTCATTTCAGTACTATCTATCATCAGTGGAATCCCACCTTTACTGCATGCCCTGCATGTTATAATGAATTACTGCAGGACAAATGCTCCACCACAGAGAGGAACTGGGTTGAAAATACAAATTTTGCTCTTTTTTTTTAACTATGAAAAGATGAAAAGACTCATCTGACAACCAGTTGATTGACAGACATGTTTTGTACTGGAATATTCCTGTGAAGTTCTCCTTTAAAACATTTGAAAGGGTAACCTGCAGTGCCCTTTGCAGTGCAAAATAGATGCATCACATGAGAGGGGACGTGTACGATGGCCAATTGCAGATAATGCTGTAGTGACTGTTGCACTGATGGATCCACAATTCACTCAGGAGGTCACACTTTCCCTTCAAGCATGGCCAGTGATCTCACCAGCAGCACAAGCTGATGATTCATCCAGTCAGATGAAGGACATGGCATGACTGAGAGAAAGTGTTACCAAACTAATGTGTTATGGCGAGCTAAATGGCACCAATCATCAATACCTCACATTAACTTTTCAAATGACACACTGCTGTCTTAGACTCAGTCTGCACAGGAAAAATTGGTATATATATGATCTGTTATTAATAGCATTGCCCAGATCTGACCTTTTCATTTAAGACTAAACATAGCCAAATAAACCCCAAAGTACAACTGTTGATCAAAAGAACAATGGGGTTGAGAATAGGAGTACTGATGTTAGGCTACCTGTCCTGTTAGGTCATAGTGCAGTTTATTATAGCCACATGATCAAAAAGCCAACCCCAAAATGTTTGGTTCCTGTGTAAACCAAGCCTAAGATGCTTCTGTGGGAGCAGTACGAGGACAATGAATGGTTATATTTAGCAGAGATACAACGGTGACACACCTATCAGGCCTTCATACAGCACAGAGACCTTAGGCTCAACTGCAAACATACTTTTGTTCATGTTGAGTATCAGAGCATTCAGGAAGTTCAACATCAGCACAGTGTTTTTCACATTAAACAACATAAGATTTTTTTTTCTCTTTTTTGTCCATTTTAAAAATATTCAGCTTATTCTCCTTTATAGAGGACTTTCCGGGGTACACACATAAAATACAAAAAGCATTTTGGTCATCTTAAACCTCCCTCCGGAACCTCACTCATGTCATCTCACAGAGACCATTACCATTATGCAAAATAAAGCCATGGATTCAAGCACTGGTTGGGTGATCTAGGGTGTGCTCATGCCGTCAATGCAAAATAATATGCACTCAGGGGATTGAGGTACCACCAACGCACTGAGGTGACTGGAAATGGTCAGAAGCTAACTGGCGACACACGGTCTATGCTGAGGATACAAGATGCAGCCAACGTAAACAACTCAATGTGCCGATGCACGACCTGCACCTGAGAGTGCTAGGTCAGTACAAGTGCGCTATTTTTTTTTCTGATTTACTGCTATGAAGTTTGCATTAAAAACTGTTAAACTGGTCCCAGCAAAAAGGATCCTGGTCCCAGTGGTGGTACCAAACTTCCACACTGCTGTCCCCGAAACATGATTGTTTTTGTTGTCATTGTCTTAAAGTGTAGACCTTGCCCATGGTGTAACTAACTCTACATAACACTGCTTTCACAAAGAATGACACAGCATCCAGGAAGATATTTATCTTTTTCTTTGAATCCCCCCCCCCACCCATATATAGCTCAAATCTTCTGTTGCACTTGAGTTAAAAAATTATATCTGAAATTAATTCAAAAATTATACCTTATACTGTACACAGGTTACCCAACTACACAGATAACAAAAAAGAAAAAGAAAAAAATTCAAATATTTATATCTTTAAGGGTTCTGAATTGTGATACCATTCAAATCTATTCATATACAGAATCACATACTTTATACAACAAATCATTGTCATCAATAAATAAAAATAGAATGCTGTCATGTACTCTGGAGTCTACCACTGCTGTCCTGGGAACAACAGAAAGGCTATCTGACAATACAAGGAAAACACCAAACGCCCTTTAAGATATATATTATTGTTTTAAAATGACACTTTGTACAGTTCTTTTTTTTCCTAAAGGAAAACATATTTTCTTATTTTGCGACCAGGAACTGATTTATCATTGCAGCTGCCTAACGGCTAAAAACCTCTCACTGACTGTGTATTTCAGAGGAAAAAACAACAAAACAGTTTGATTGATCAGTGCATTCATAGTAAAAAAAGTAATACATAGGTGTCATTTGACCCTGTAGTACCAGTAGGTGGTGCATGGAAAACTCTGCAGTTTAAGCTAAATTCATTGAGATGCCAACGCCTTAAATCCTATGAATGTTACTGTACACTCTTCAATCACAGACATGCACCGACAAGAATTACCGTCTTTAAGAACCGCGTCAAACTGCATCAGTTAGTCGCATTAACTTTCTGGCATAACCTTCACTTTGGGCTGCAGTCAGGGGGAGACAACTAGGACAGCGGTGCCTGGACCTGAGCCCAGAGACACCAAGAGGAGCCCATACAGAGTGGTCATTTATAGGGCTCCGATTTTTTATGTCCTAAGAAAGGTCAGGAATTTAAAATGCTTTGACCTAGGCCTAACTTGCGCAACTTGCTTTACCTCTGAGTCCCTATCTTTTGGATGCACCAAAGGTTGTGTTGTATGTGTGTGGTGGTGTCTGGAAAGTCAGGCTCAGAGCCACTGATAAACAGAGTTTGGTAACTGTAAAAGTCTGCAACAGCCATGTTTGCTCCACAGTACTGCTCTATGGTCATACTGCCAAGTAGCCTGCATGTATTTTGCAACTGCCAGCTGATTTTTAAAATCAAAAGGCATATGACTACAGAGAGGTGTTGTTGCTACAATTTTTTTTCTGGAGAAGGGGGCAGCAATGTGTTGCCCACAGTACAATGTGGCCAAACTGTTTATATCCATGGCTCTGGTCAGGCAGCTGCAGTGAAATTGTCAAACAACACCACACATTGACCAGAGGAGGGGATGGAGACAGAGGCACAGACTTCAGAGGAAAGAACCCAGGTGTCTAACTGCAGCAATACAGATGTTATGAAATGAATACATTGTACAAATACAATAATTACATGACCGAAAACAGTTCCACAATGCTATATGCAAGTTATACAATACTGCTGAGTAGGCTGCACCACCTGCCTCGTGGGTTCAAAAAAGGTTAATGGAGAGTCTGTCGGGTGTGGGTCTGTCCTCTGTCCTTGATGTCAACGTCAGTCCGTTGACATCGTCTTCAGTGTTATTTTTGTTCAATAGTGCTGCTCTCAGTAGCATGGATTAGTTATCTGCCAAGTATTTTCCTGAAAGATGCAAACAAAATGTTTGAGTTATGTTTGACCTTCATGACTCAGCTGTAAATTTCACTCTCAGATCAGAATTTATTACAGTTAAGTACACAGCATAATTACATTATAATGAAGGCAATCATGATGATGTAACAACTGTATAACACAATTACTCTGTTTTCAGTGATTTGTTTTACTAATTATTTCCATAAATAACCTATACATTACTGCCTAACCCTTCTCCTCCAATGTAAAGCATGGTCAGTCTGTTGGAACCTTTTCTACATGCATTCCAATGAGTTAACCATCATTTGAAAAAAATAATAATCCTACTATAAAATGTAAGACTGTGTTGATTAGGTTAATAAAGAGTTCAACAGATTTCCCCTCAAATTAATGACAGCATGAGATTTGCAATATACCTCTAGACATGTATTCTTTTCCTTTCACTGATATCTTTCATAATCACATACATGATTTTCCATGTAGTAAATTAATTAAAGAGTACTAGAACTCATAAAACCCATAGTAATTATACTGTTAAATTTACTATACACTATAATATATGATCATCTTAGCAAGAACATCTAATAATTCTCCATTTCAAAAACATCTTAAAGGTGAAATTAAAAGTCTTATTCTGATAGAGAAAATAAAATGTCTTTTTGGTTGGACTGATGCAGCGATGGCATATGTGAGTGCTTTTTGCGGTATGTAGGAACCATAGATGTGATGTTGCTGGTATGAACTGACCTGCAGCAAACCTCTTCTTGATGAGGGAGAAGCGGTATCCTGGCCCAGCCAGTTCAATGTCGCAGCCTGACAGAGTGCTGCCCTCGCTGGTGAACTGCACGGCCAGCGGAGACGGCTTGCTGGGACCCTCGTTTAGCTGGAAACGTGCTAACAACGATCCCACACCTGGGGAGGTTACACCATCACAAACTTAGACAACATGACTCTGCAGCAGGGGCTGATGTGAGGGGGAAGGAAGGAGGATGACATTCATGCTGTTAACAACAATGATTAAAATCTGTCAACATGTGCGGATTTGAAGGAAGCTTTACCTGCGACCTATCATCCTTTTGAAAGTACAACCATCCTTTTTAACTTTGACAAAACCACCCACCCCCAGAGACACTTTGTGCTGTAGCACATTGTATTAAAAAGATAAGAGATGGAACAAGATAGAGTATGGCATCAGTCATTTAAGTCCAAAAGAAGGAGGGTGGAACTGACAGGCTGAGCCTGATTAAGTTTTCTATCTTGAAAGGAAGAGAATGAATATATGAATGAAATATGCACTCATCTCTAGTGTAGTGCCCTTTGCCTGACATCATGAGAACCCAGGAGGCTTTCTGCCTTGTATTGTGTCAAACCAAGACTTGATATACATGTCATTTTCCATGAGAAATATGTTTAAGTTCATGCAGTGTCACTACATGCAAAACACTGAGCTCCACTTAAAACAATGCATCCAGCTATTCCTTATAAATTACAGGTTGATGCAATTATTCCAATGCAGATATTATACTAGTTGTATTATAAAGGTTTTCTTTATGGATAGGAAAAGAGGCTCTGGACTCTGAAAGTGAATGTGACACACACATGCAGTGCAGAGCAAACCAGAAGCCTTGCTGAAGTCATACTAAGTGTAAAACCATCATCAGACAGAAGGGGGCATCAGTCACTGCAGGCTAAAGGGACTGTTTATGACTCTCAGGTCGTGTCTGATTTTATTCATGTGAGCAGAAAGCAGGTCTCCCTTGCTTGTTAACATAAGGTTTCCCCACATACAGCAACTTCAACTGAGCTCCTGTGAATGCCACAGCAGCTCTGGACACAATTTTAATCTCTGCCTCTCCTAAAAGTATCGTCAAGTCTACAAAAAGTCTACATCACACCGCACATACCTCCATTTTCAGATTTCTGTGAGATATCAGGTATCTTCCAAAGGATTCTCTGCTGCTCAGCATTCCTATCAGGATCATAAAAACATAACGGTAAGGTAGCAGACCAACAAAAACTGCTAAGCTGCCGTTGCCCTCATATTAAGTTACTCAAGGCATTAAGTATTGATCTGTAACCATTAGCTAAAGCAGCTATGGCAATTTCAAGGCAGAAAATTACCATAAACAGTAAACCTACATTTCATACAGTTCTCTGACTCTGAGTCATTTCACATAGTAATAATGCTTGCTTGCTGATGATGCGTACGATGGTGATGCTGCATGGCATTAGGACTGATTATGGTTGGCATTACCAAAGCACCACTGAGCTGAGTAAAGAACACCTTTCTTAGCGTTTTGGCTGAAAACAAACAAGATTTGATGCCGTGTGTACACATGAACACACAATGAGAAAGAGACAGCTACCAAGCGTCCTGATTACCACACAAGTAGAGCAATGTGGCAAGTATTGCTGATGGCTGAACATCCCTTTTTTTCTTTTGTAGAATGTAAAACACAGAATGAGCTAAAAGGTTTTAATGCCATGCAACTTATAAAAACCCCTTAATAATCCAGTTAACTGTGGAGTCTACCATGCAGCAGGGGGCAACACCGCCTGTAGTTTGGAGACTCCTCCATCGACAGGGATGAGGAACTGGACATTGTTGAGGGCCATCGGTGTCGACATGGCTTCCCCGTTGTATTTATAGTCTATCCTCAGGTCTGTACTGGTGGGTTCACACCTCCAGTTCACCGCCAGGTTCAGAGGAGTTGACTGATGACCCTGTGCTGATACCTGGACATGGAAACACACAGACACACAAATACATACAAAAATCCCAAAGCCACAAACGCACATAATGCATAGACACACATATTTTGTATTAGTGACCAGCCTAGACTTGAGACATGCATTTAAATGTTTGCAATGTCACTAGCCAAGAACTAAAAGGTGCAATTTGAACATGTTGGGCCCTGAATAATGCATTGATGTATTCTTCTTAAAGGCCCCGTGTAATGGCATCTCAGTGATTTTATGTATTTCCTATGAAAACCAGTCAACTAATGGGATTTGAGATAGGGAGAAAAACACAAAGATGGCATGGGTGGAGAAAAAGATAGTTAGAAAAGATGGTTTTGATGGTGGAAATTTTTTATGATATTAAATATACACTGTTTTCAAGGTACTTAACTTCACGGGGGCTTTAACCTCCAGTGTTTCAAGTACAACATTACTGCACTTTGAGCAGGAAGGGGTTAAAAAGGGCTTTAGGAACAGAGTTGGTACTGTTGTTGCCTCGCTAAATGAGCGTATTTACATATTAATTCTTTCACATGAAGCACTGGAAGCTACTGGTGGTGCAGTGATTTCCAATTCACTTCTGCTTCAATGTGTCGGTTTGACCACAGCTCCTGTTTGTCTCTGAGGTCAGAGAGGAGGGCAGAGCTCACCTGATACTTGAGCATGTCAACGTTGTAGTACGTCGCCTGAGGCTTCTGTTCTGCCACCTTCTTCAAGTGGGATATCAGGTTTGGCATGTTCACCCAAAAGTCCTTAGCGTTGGCCTTGGCTTGTGTGGTGGTGTCACTGGGGGAACACACAGCAAAGCATGATCAAAATACGGAGCTTTCAAATGTTTATGGTGATTTGTCTACTCCAGTGTTGTCGTTATGGTCTCATTCAGTACAAAAGGAGAGTGTAAGCTCCAGTTTCCCAAAGGCATCTTACTGTCAAAACAATATGAAAATAACTGGAACACTTACTAACTGGAAATCCAACTTATTTTAGGGCTGACGAGCAGGAATTGGTGCAACAATGGGTTTTCGTTGCGTTTCACAGGCCCTGTGATTATGAGGCTTAGTCAGCACGTTGGTTTGAGCAACAAGCCACAAGAGGCCGTGCTTCATACAGATTTTGGAACAGCTAAATGAGTTTTAGGCACAATGGCTTTGAGAAGGCATTGTTGCTTTTAAAAAAACAGAATTAACCCACCATAATAATAGCAAAACAACACAATAAATATTTTCAGTAATAACTAAATGTCTTTCTTCTGCCGAGCAATTTAATTCTGTAAACGTTATGAGTGGTGCTTTTTGGTTAGCTCATTAATATTTAAATGAGCTCTTATGTGGTCGTAAGTGGTGTTTATCAGGACTCAAGGACCTGAACTAACTGCTTTATACAGCTGGCTCGTCACATCGCAGTCCCAAAGTAATTACCGCTCTTGAAGGCTTTTGGTTGTTCATTTGTAGCGCCCAGATTTCAATGCAGCTGGTTCCATATGGTCCTACTCATTCAATCAATGGGGGAATTTACCGAGCGTGAATTGGATTTCCATTTTGAAATGTGGGAAAAACAAGAAATAAATCATCTCCACAAGACCATGTATCCTACATAACAGACTTACAGTAGCTTGGTAAAGGACAACAATTTCCAACAAAGTGCTTTACGTCAGAAGTGTTTACAATCCACTCTCTGTATTGAAAAAACATTTTGTGCCAGATTATAACCAATTCTACGGCAATACAGCGACCCATTTTACAGACTCTGCAAAACTGAATGCTTGAAAGAAAGGTGGATCAGACTTGTAAGGTAAGATGAAGTCATTTTTGAAACAGCTGCACAGAGTGTTGGGAAACTGCACGTAATTTTCAACACCGAGAGTGAAAAACAATAATGGCACCTCGCTTCTCTCTGTAGGTAGTAAGCACACAGACTGTAACCAACAATAGCACGAACTTTGAGTCTCTAAACACATGGAAAATAACTTCCTGAACCATGATACCATGCGATTAGCCAGCTCTATAACACCGTTCACACCTTTAAATTCTCTTTAAAAAATGAAAAGCATTATAGCTGAAAAAACTGAAACATTTTAGGACAAAGACCGGCCTAACCTCTGTTCTAGACAGACCCAAAACTCACATGACCTCATGATGATTCCAACAGCGAGTCAGCATTATTTAGCATGACCTAAGTGATTTTACTCATCACCACTCGTCATCTACAAACAAAAAAACACTTACATGTGGGATGATTAATGTGTAACAGGCCAATTAACTAATACACTTACTGTTTAAGTGTTTTTTTTTTATTGTGCATAAAGAATTACTTAAATGGCTCATCACATTTAATGTTGTTTCACATTTGTAAGATTTTTTATATGTGAGTGTTAAAGAGGGGAAAAATTACGTTTAAACAATCTTGGATATTCGGTCAGCCACGTTTATAATGTGAATTGTGTGTTAGCATTACCGCAGGCATAATGTCAGGTGAGTGTTATGATGTGGTTATGTTATGGCTATTTCTTAGATATACACTGTTTAACTGGAAAATTAAAGTGTCTCCAATTTTAACAGTGAACAGGAACAAAGCAGGCCAGTGGATATCCCTGCCCAGGCTGTGTCATCACTACAAGATAATATTTTACAACCAATCCAGAGCTCATGGGAGTGCTAATCCTAATGCTGCTAGTAATAGAAAACACACATTCAGGATATTATGAAATATTTGATAACGTTTTCATTTACATAGAGAGCGTTCAAACCAGGAAGGCACTTGGCACAAGCTGAAATGTGATCACTAATGTGAGGGAATGAGTATCTTGATTTTCATTATATTATATGAGATAACTGTGTACGTTCATTAAGCAATAGTGAGACTGCACTAAGTACACTGTTAAATGTGGCATTAATTTAGGTGCCGCACATTGATGGATCTAAATACACTAGATACACCAGTCAAATACACTTCATACTAGTTTAGTGACGTTTAGTTAGTAAAACATAAAAATTGTTTTGAGATTGAGAGGCACCTTGTCAATAAAGCATTCAAACTTCAACTAGATGTGCGGGATGCTGTGAGGGTTATGGTACATTCTCAGAAAAAAACTGGTATTATAGATTTTGTTGTAAGTGATATTGTGTCACCGCTGAGGCAGTGCCTCAAGTGACAAAAGTGATCTAGCATTGTATGATTTTTTTTTTTTTTTTTTTTTTTTTCTGAGAGTGAGGTAGTGAGGTCACAGCAGTGTCATTACCAGCAGAGGAGCTGGGGGTTAGGCAGCACATGCTCCAGCCGGCTGTAGTTGGTTATGCTGAAGGTTAGCACGGCGGGGGACGGGTTATTGGCAAAGTGCCGCGTGATTCCCGCCGGAAACGACAACACCATCTCGCCTATGATCTTGACAACACACCTTGGAGGAGAAGGAGGAGGAGGAAATTAGAGAAGGAGAAAGACAGCAAAAGAGGGAGGGACAGACAGAGATGGAGGGATGGAGAGGGAAGACAGGAGAGAGAACAACACAGTGGACAAATACAGAAACACTTATTTTATTGATTTATCACACAACTTTATCATATATGGCAGATGAGAATGATCCAAAAACTGTGGAAATGTCCTTCCTTCTTCCCTAAAGCAAAAGTCCTAATTGGTTTTATATGATGTGACCCCTTAACAGACTTATAAACCCGTTAAATTAGGATTATGGCTTTCATGTCCTCTATGCTTTTGTTCATGATACATTCAGTGTATAATATAAAAAGGCAACGGTTTTAACACTGTCAGTTAAAAACAATGGAGACTGGCCTTGCAGAAATCAATAATCTAAGCAAAATATTATCTTTCATCGAATATGACTCGTCTTCTCATCATCAAACAGGACTGTATAATCCCTGAATGAGTGTAGAAGAAAAAAATCTCCATCTTGAAATGATGAATGAGAATGAGAATAATACCGTGTAGCCTGTTTTGGAATGACATAGTTGAGAAAAGTGAGATTTTGATGAAATTATTCTTTCTTGCCTGTATACTATCTATAAAATGACTATTGCTGTACCTGAATATCCACACTATGACCACAATAAACCAAGCACAGAACACATAAAAATCGTGATCCTGGCAGAATTGGCTTGAAATCCCCTTTAAATCCCCGAAAGTAATGACAAAATAACGTATAAAGTGTAATGATGTGAGTTTTGTTGGCCTACTTGCTGGGGTCGGCTCCTTTAAAGAAGGCGTTTACTGTCTCTGTGAAAGCAGCCGCGACGGGGAGGGTGTCCTGAGCCCCCATGGTGAGAGGACTGGGCCCTCTGGAGCAACCTGGAGAACAGGCATACACATTCATATATACACACACCACACACACACAGTCCCACAAACACACATGACATTAAACTATACTGAACAGCATGGTGAGTGAGCTACCAAGACAAGTCAAGACACGCTCTTACCTAACAATCCACTGATCCCTCTGCCTATGTTCCTACATAATACCCTTTTCCTGGTAATGTTCGCCAAAATTAGGAACTTTTCCAAATTGTGTTTCATATTGACCTACAGTAGCATGTGGAGACCCAGCAGAAAAATACTCCTAAGACCTGCAATATATATATTTAATAAAAAAAAAACTGGCTCTATTTGTTGCATCTCCCAATCCAGCAGTCTATGCTATCTCTAACCAAAAAAGTGTAGATGACAATGAAAAAACAAAACATGGTGTACAAAATAGTGTGAATGAAGTGAAGGGAAACTTTGAATCCATTTGAACTGATAACCAATACTGGTGTTAAGGTAGGATGACAGTAGCAGATTGTGTATGTTGAAGAAAAAAAAAAAAAAAACATTTCTCTCTGCTCTTTGACTGTGGAACTTGAGCATTATACACAGTTAAGTCAAATTGCTATCTCCCTCAAAGTATCTGTGATAGAGACTCTTCATCTTTATACAGTAGACACTGATGTTTGCTCTCATTTGAGTACACTGAAAAACAAAGGATGAGCTGACGATGAAGGACAGAGGCAGACACAGAGAGAGAACGGCAGAGAGAGAGATAGAGAGTTGCATGCTTATTCTAGACATGCTGTTAAAGCTGAATTATTCTGACAAGATCAAAGAAGATCAGAGAGCCCGGAGATCAAAACCAAAGACCCAAGGACCAAAAGAGAGAAAAAAAAAGTGAAGACAAAGACATTAGTAAAGTACGTGAAGAATGACGATTTTTCCAGGAGATGACAGGTGGTCAGCGCAGATGACATGAAAAATACCAGGAGACAGAGGAGAAAGAAGTGAAGGGAGAGCGAAATGTGACAAATGGGGCCACTGCATAGTTGGCTGCCTATGGGAGGAGGAGGAGGAGGAGGAGGAGGGGTGCAGCCAGGAGTTAGCATGTTGTAGGTCGGGGGCAATGGGAGGGATGCAAAAGAGAGGACGAGGAGAGGGGGAGGGAGGAAAGAGGGCAGGGGCGCAAGGGGGAGAAGCTTGCAAAGATGAGCTTCGAGTGTGTGTGTGTGTGTGTGTGTGCACGCCACAGTTAGCCCTGGTGCAGAGAAAACTTACCTTCAAAGGTTAAATAAAACTTCCCTCTGTCAAACCATACCAGGGATGGCTGGTCATTCTCTGTGTGGGGTCAAGGGGTGGGGGGGGAGGGGCAGGTGGGTGAGGAAAACGAGGTAGAGAGGGAGGGAAGGGGGAGTACGGAAGAGTGGGTGAGGAAGAGGAGGAGGGGTGAGAGGGGGAAGAGAGAAGGACAGTAGCGTGAGTCTCACATGGCAGGTCTATCACATGTCACAGTGGGGTGGGAGGTGGAGGTGTATGGGTGTGGGGGGTGGTGGAGGGGGTGGAAGGGGGGAGGAGACGAGAGAGGGCCACGGCAAAGCTCAAAACACTGCCAAGGAGGACGAGAACGTGAGACGATGTGGGCGCACAGGTGTGTGTGTGTGCTGGCATGCAGGTGGAGCGAGGAGAGAGTGTGGGCCAGTGGATGCTGGAAATGGCACAAACTGATCTGATTTGATTTCCAGATGTGTGTGATGCAGAGAGGGGATGTGAAGCTCGCGGGGGTCCGAGGGGGAACTGCCAGATGAGCCACTGATAGACAACATGTGCAAGGTCTCCTCCACAATCTACAATCTATCTAGCTGGTGACTTGTGTGCCAACTAATGCTATAAGCGTGGCATTACTATGGAAGCCTTTGTGACATTTTCAAAGCTGCAACACTTTCAAACAACACAATGAGAAATGAGAGTTTTGATCAATACATTATGCTACTCTGGGGTCAAATTTACATACATCATGTATATTTTTAACATATTTTTATTCCCAAAATCAAATTCCAGTCTAATAAAATGGTATCTGATACAAAAAAATCAGCCATACTCTCTATCAGTGACTCCAGACGCAGGCAGACCAAGACATACTGCACGTACCTTACTCGTCTACTACAAAGTCAACAATTTTTTTATGCCTCAATGTCATACTGAGCTCCTGTTTTCCACCTTGCCTCCTCTCTGTGTGTTATGAAACACATAGATGGCAGGCTGTTGTGTCTGAAAACACCCTGCAGGGGGCAGACATGAGTCTGGGATCCGAATGCAGGAAGGAGGAGGGGGGAGTTGTGGGACACAGAGCTAGTATGACAACAACAAACATCTCTTTGATGTAACTTCACATAGGCCACTTGATCCCAATTAAATGTATGCTATTAAATGTGCCAAAATCAATTCCTAAAAGATGTCATATTTAAAGAAAATAAGTCAAAGCAAGTGTTTTTGTTTTTTGTGGTCATTTGGCACTGGAGACGACATAAGTCATAATAAATTATCATTATACAACAATTCAACATAATTACAGATTTAAATACAGTTATGATAATGTGTTTTGTTTATGTTTAAATCAGAAACTTGTTTCCATTTTTTTTTTTTTTTTTGCATAATGAACTGTTTCTTACTACCCTTTAACTGATTATTGAATTATTTGGCCCGCTCAATAACTGATCATTTCTGGCTCTCAATACAACGTGTATCCCAGTGGTAGGGCCATAAAAAATAAAAACTTGATTACAAAATAAACAATTATCACGTCTGACCAGGTTATGCCTGTTCTAGTCCATACTGTTGCTGCGTGGTGGGGTCTCACGAGTGAAGGCGTGTTGGTGGCTCATGGAAACGGGGGGAACAAACGACTGAATGAGGGGACCGAACGGAGAAGTGGCTGATCTAGAGATCGAGTGGACGAGTACTTAACCAGGAGAATAAAAGCGCAGGTGTTCCAGTGTGGTGGGATGCGGGGGTTGTGGGGTATTCTTCTGTTGGCTGGAGTGTGTGCAAGTGACAGGTGTGAGGGGTGGATGTCAGAGGTCAAGTGTGGGGCTCGGCTGAGGGTCGGGGGTTACGGTCGGTGGGAACTGGAGACGGCCTGAACTCGTGGCTGCGTCGTGCTACTCCAGAGGTGGGGAGACGGCGGCATGAATACCAAACAGCAGCACCCGCTCACAGGCCTAATTCTCATGCCAGACTTCAAACGTCGCTGTAGGCAGCAACCACGATCTGACAATCTCTGTGTGTGTGTGTGTGTGTGTGTGTGTGTGAGTGAGAGTGAGAGTGAGAGTGAGAGTGAGGGAGAGTGAGAATGTGGATCTCAAGGGCCCACGTTTTAGAAGCACTTCAGGTGTGCTCATTACACACACACATACACACACACACACACACAAACACACACCCTTGTGATGCAGGCTGAGTAAAGGTATCTGAAAGTCACTGCACAGCACTTCGTACACACACAATAACCGTCGACACAAGAAGAGACAGAGGGTTGCCATGGAGACATGGCTAAGACAGCCACAGATGCACAGTCATAAAAACAGAGAGAAAGTCTTTTTGTGGGCAGATGGGAAAAAGGAGATGGATGACACTGTAACTCTTTTTTTTTTTTTTAATCTAATCCTATAGATGCTGCTTTTTATGTCACTACATCTTTCATATTTCTGAAAGATTTTGTCTCTGTGAGAAAAAAGAGAGATGAAGGAGAGAGAGAGAGAGAGAGAGAGAGAGAGAGAGAGAGAGAGAGAGAGAGAGAGAGATGGAATGTGTGGTCTAGGAAGGTATGAGTCGAAAAAAGCAAAAAAAAAAAAAAAAAAAAAAAAAAAAGAAGAAAAATTACCCTTTCACTGAAAAATGCTGCCACATTTGAAAGGGGGAAACGTGTGTGTGGCATGTCCCTACATCTATGAGCTTCACCTAAAGTATTTTAGTCAAAATGGTAACTAGTGGGACAATTATCCCTCTTTTTTGCAAGCTTGTCAGCTAAGGTGCATTTTGCCTGAAAAGATGAATGGGAAGCATAAAAATATTTTTCTTTAATCATGAAAATGTTAAAAAAAAAAAAAAAAAAAAAAACACCTATGTGTCACTGTTGCAATATCTACACTTTTGACTGTACATGACTGGCATTAAGAGAGAAAACACAAAAACACTCTCAGCGATGGCCTTTACCCTTCTGTCCAATGCATTCTGGGTAATGGGCATCGCACAAATTTAAAAGTCACACAGAAACGCTCCCCCAACCCCTCCCAGCCCCATCCCTTGTCCTCTCCGAGGGGATCTTTACTATACCTGCGAATGAATCAAAGTGTCTCTCAAACGTGGGCAGTTTGTTTACATAATCATCGTCCTCTGACGAGCCACGGGACAAGTAACGAAAAAGACAAACAAAGAGCAAAGAAACAGAAAAAGAATCTAAATCAAACAAAGGCAAAATAATTTTAAAAATCAGATGTTTTCATGGGAAAATGGCTTGAATTATTTTCATGGTTACAAAAAATGAGAAGATGAAAAAATGAGAAACGTGGGGGAAAAAAACAAGAATTTGGGTTGGTGGAGCTGCAAATAACACATCAGCAATTCAACATTTCAAGCCTTTTTGTGCCTGCCAATGACACATCTAACAAAGCTTTAATGAAAAATAATGTATAAATTAAAGGCTGCAATGCTCCAACGCTGATGCTATTTACATTTTTCCAATATGGATACACAAGAGCAAAATGTACCTATTGTGTCCCTGCAGTCCTCTGAAACAACAATCCAACAACCATGAGCTGTAACCCTTTTTATGCAACTCCTGCTGCCTCCAGAAAGCATATTTATTAAATCTATTATGACTCAGCCATGCTACAGTCTAGTGGGATTTATCACTGTATACTCCTAATGCTGCTCTGCACAGGCACTCCACACTGATAATGTAGTGAAATGTGTTATTAAGCTTTATTCATTAATGAAACATTGTTAAGAATGCATGCTCTTTTCCCTGTGTATGTGTGTGTGTGTGTGTGTGTGTGTGTGTATGAGAGAGACAGACACAGAGTGCAAATAAACGAATGTGTTCTTGTGTTTGTAAACCCAAGCCAGAGTGACAGCGTGTACATGCAGCTCAATAATTTATCAGTAAGACCATTAGGCCTAAATTTCAAATTAAGAGACCTCATTTTAGAGTGGACTGACTAATTATGCAAAACCAAATCAAAGTCCAAAATGACACTTATTCCAATCAAACTCCATGGACTCCTCAGTTAGGGAGTAATATAGAAACAGCTTATATTGCAGACATACTGCAGCTCACGGTGTTTGGAAGACAGACGCTACTCGACACAAAAGAACGACCTTGGCATTGTTTCTCCTATATTTATTACACAGTGATAGCTGCCATTATTTCTGAAGAAAAAGAGAGAATATTTAAAAAAAAAAAAAAAAAAAAACTGCACGCATGAGTCATACCACAGAACCTTCAAACACAAGCAAGGACGAGGCCGACGTTGTTCAGCGCCAAGACCGATAATCAAGTAGCAACATCAGAACGGTTTTAGCTTCAGAACCAGCACTGCACAGCTGAGAAACACTGAACCCTCGTGATCACAGCTGATGGCCGACAGCGGCACAGCTCATGATAAGCAACGGAGCACACACCTGACACAGACACGGAGAGCTCTTTACCGACGGTGGGGGTGGTGGCGGCACTCAGGGAGTTGGTGGAGGAGATGGAGGAGGTGCTCTCAGCTCGGGCCAGGGGGGCGATGGGAGGGGGGCTGGCTGAGTGGACCGGCGGACTGAATGGACGATTCTGGGGAGAAGGTCCGAGGGGAAAGATAAGATTAGGGGGGAAAATAGTGTTGACAGCTTAAAGTTCTCCCCAGTCCTTTGAAGCATCATTAGCTATGTTTATTGGGTTGATGAATGAGCCCAATAACAAACTTCAGGACAATAAAAGTATACAGGATTATTCTGTTTATTGACTTATTCATGGAAACTGGATACTGGATCACAGCATATCAAAGGTTCATGTCAATAGCTTAACCCAAATAAGAATCTACCAGGCTAATCTGTGCATGTAAATAAAACCTCCATTCTAATAACAACAAGACAACTGCAACACGTACCACATCCCCTACAGTGGGCTTCCCTGGAGGAAGTTTGGGCCGTGAGGGAGGGCGCGGTGGAGGTGGTGGAGGGGTGGGGTTAGTTGATGATGGGGTGGCAGGTCGCACCGGAGAGGAGGAACCTACAGAGGGGCAAGAGAACGTTAGCACATGGGGGTATATTCATCAAAACGCCAGCATCACTCGGATTTTGTTGACGCCTGCTTCACTAACACTGCAGTGTTTCTCCATCTGTGAAATGCATCACCTGGAAACACCTGCAGGAAAAATGCACAGTCGCTGTAAGCTGGAAAGACATCATATTTAGAACAATTTGGGAAACATACAGTATGCTGTGTTTTGACTATGTTTTGGGGGCAATTATTTTACTATGAGCGAAGATAATTGGAATAATTAGGCATCTATGTTAAGGCCACTGAAAACAACAGATGTGTACATTAGCACAAGATTTTCCTTTAATCTTTTTCTCACAAAAAAAAGTCTTTCTATATCATTTTGTAGGTCTCCAATTCAGGCGGAGGACAAGACAGCTATTTTGTGCAGTGCTTAATACGTCTGAACAAAGTGGAACTAAATGGATCAGCGCCTTGCACTCTAATGGACAGGAGTTAAAGTAATTGAAGCAGTTATAAAATGACACCACAGAACCCACGCAATAATCTTGTGATTTGTTTGTATTCCTATGAGGGCTGATACGAAACGGCACAGTATACAACTCAGTTTAGCCCCTCACTATTTATCTAAGAGGACGGTTTTCCCAGGCTTTCTGACCAACAATTCCCATCTTATCCCAGCTCTGACGACCTGCTGTGTCAGCAGTGTGCTGAGTCTACAAGCTTTGAGTCCTGTTCTTTTGGTGTATTGTCATCATGACGTGACCTTTAGTTTAGTTCAACAAAATGTCTGGTCTCTCTAGATTATAGTGAAAAAATAAAGATAAAGACCTTGTCCACCTATTTTATCAATTCTGACTAAATAATATATGAGCCGTTCTTGACCTCATACTTAATGATAAGTTTGTGTTTTGAGAGGAGTGAAGATCTCTCTCACTTTTAGGCTGTAAGGTTTTTCCCACTAAATTGGCTCCACCTTGGCAGTGGGTCACTCAAACAACCTTGAGATGTTGTCATCAGACATCATTTACTTACACTGACATGCCGTTCTTCACCTAAGACTAATATCTCACTTTCATTCTCCTTTTAATTTTTTATTTCACTTCAACCAAACACTCATATTTCAGCATGCAAAGCTTCCAAGAGATTTAAGAAAACGCATCCTCTAATTTTAGGTTCGCCATGGGAGATCCACTGTCACCATTGACATTCAGGATATTCTCCAAAACTCTCAGTATCAATAACTTCTTCAAAATTACTTCTTGAAAATCACTGGCCTGATTCAGTCTGTGCATTCTGGTATTGGACAAACGCTAATGCTCTAAACGCTAAATGCTCTTGGGAACTACTGGCCTAATTTTGATGAATGTGCTCCACTGTATTGAGACGGTCTCCACCCAGTTATATGTTTCACACATGGGTCCATGTCCCTTTAGATTTACCAGAAATTAAGACTTTTATCTCCAACATAATTGAAATTTGAAATGATGTGACCTTTCTTGTCCCAAAAGCTGCAGAACTCAATCCATTGTCTACATGTTCAGTATGATTTTATTTCTAGGTTTTCTTAATGAAATACTGCAATACAAAGCAATACTGCGATTCTAATGATTGACCATTAATGAATTTCCATAGAGGTATGTGTACTACATAAATGGAAATGTTGTAGAGGAGTGAGATTTGCCTTTAACTGTGAGATATTTGGAGATCATGAACATCCACCAATCCTGAACAATTCTCCGATATTTTGTTATACCCAAAGGTGTCATTCCTACCACTGAGATACCACTTAGAAGCCTTTGGAAATCAGGTATCTTAACCCTTAGATTTCATAGTTATTGCTAAAACTGATGATTACCTCAGAGCAGAAATCCACCACCAAAATCTAATCAGTTGTTTCCTGGCCCCCAGGGTTACCAGCCCACCAAATTTGATGGAAATCTGTTGGTAAGGTTTGAGATATGCTGACAGACAAACAAACTAATGGGCAAACACATAACCTCCTTGGCGGGGGTAAAAATGGGGAATTGTCAGCACTGCTCAGTTTGTGTGAGTTTAATAAGGGTCAGGGTGAAGTCGGCCAGAAGCAAATTTGGAAAAAAAGGCCGCACTGCCTAAATTCTGTTTACAGTGGGAATGCCATCTGCTCTAAACTCTAATCAAATCCTGCCCATTTTAAACCTCATTTAAATGGACCATATTGACTTAACTATTCATTTGACCAGCGCAAGGAGCAGGAAAGTGTCACAGCGTATTCACACCTCCATTGGTGTGAAGAGCTCAAGGCCAAGAGCATGACAAACAATCACTGTCCTCTCAGCATGGCTGCTATTATCTAGATGTGATTCAGCAAGTTTCTAGGGCATGGACTCAGACAATCTGTTTTCCTGCATCAGTCTTAGCTCCAACAGGCTTTGCCCACCACATATTTTAGCATAAACTACTGCTAATTGATATATGAATTAAAATTTTCTCTCATGAGCCAAACACAGATGTTCAAAGTCAGGCTCTTCAGTTAATCTCATAAGAGTTAAACAACATTTAATTCCTGAATTTTGCTGCCTATATGATAAATGATTTGAGCTGGCTCTTGCCCCTGCTTTAGAAAACTTGGACCTTTTGGGACAGGTGTGGAGGGCAGGGTTGGCCTTGGCAGCTATATCCCAGTAAGAATTAGCAATTATGGAGTACTCACCACTGCCTGTGCCACCAGCTCCAGAGGTGGGGCCTGGTGAGGACACCACTGTCCGGTACGTGGGGGGAGGAGGTGGAGGAGGCGTACTCCGGCTCCCCTGGCTAGCATCTTTGGGCGAGGTGATCTTGTCACCAGCCTCCTCTTTGGGTAAGGTGGCGTCTGGACTCTTGGGTTTTTCCTCTTGAGCCAGGACAAGGGGTGGTGGGACGGAGCGTGTCACAGTTTCCTCAGCAGGAGGAGACGCGGCAGGAGGAGTGGCTGCTTTGGGAGCAGGGGCTGTTGGGATGCTGGAGTTTGAGTCAAGAGGAGGGACTGAGGCTGGAGGAGACACAATGGGTGGAGATGTAGGCTCCTCTGGTGCAGGAGGTGGAGAGGTGGGTAAAGGAGGATTAAGGCCTTCAAGCGGGGGAGAGGCTGAGGGGACAGGAGGTGCACTAGACTCCTCAGCCGGGGGCGGGGATGTTGGTAGAGGGGGAGCAGGCTCTTCTTTTGGGGGTGGTGAGGTAGGGAGAGGAGGTGCAGGGTCTTCTGGAGGAGGTGGTGATGTAGGTAAGGGTGGGGCTTGATTTTCAAGTGGAGGTGGGGAGGCTGGCAATGGAGGTGCTGGTTCTTCTGGAGGAGGGGGAGAGGAGGGCAGAGGAGGTGCAGGGTCCTTTGGTAGGGGTGGTCTGTCAGACGATTCTTCACTGAAGCAGACCCACTTGTCATCTTCATCTTCTCTAGCAGCGGTTGCCTCCTCTGGGCCAAAGATGTTGTCCAAGTCGGCTATTGAGGGCTTCCTGGTGGAATCCTCTGCTTCTGTTGTCACTTCTGAAACACAGACCATCAATGACCAATCAAAGGATGTGTTCGCAAAGTTTATCAATATGACAGCACATTGCACCTGGAAAAGCAAGACAAAGGACATATCTTGACGCATCTAAATGTAGTTGGATAATTTAACTTCTCTGTAATGCATCTTATAATTCTACTGAGACAAAATATTGTCACATCTTCATTCTGCACAGGGAACTCAACACAAAGCGTAAATATATGTAAAAATATGAAAACCATTCTTAGCATTAAGGTTATGCAGGGTTGGCTAGACAAGGAGTGGCATGTGGTGACGGCTGCTAGAATAAGAGATAACAAACAGACTGACATGAAGATAGACACAGACTATCTTCTGAGAACCAGACACAGAAAAAGTTAGAGAGCGATGCCGCTGAGATGAAATGAAGGGGCTTTTTTAACTGATGGTGTGATACAGAGCGTAGCAGGAAGTGGATGGTAATGGGTTTCTTACCGGTGGCATCTGCAGAGGGAGGGCCGGTTGTCGGGGGAGACGTCGGGACGTTCTTCGGTGGAAGCGGAGGCGGTGCTGCAAAGATATAATCAGTGCAGCCATCAGCAGCCCAATCAGTCTCAACAGGTACCCTCTAGAGGCTGGTGTCTTGCCAAGACCAGCTTTCAAAAGCCAGTTGGGACTAAAGTTATGTCCCAAATTAAATTAAAGTATGTCCCAAAATTATGCTGAAGGAAGCGGTGGCATCAGCGGATGACATTTTTTAATTCTGTATGAGGTAACTGGCTGTGTAGTGTTGAAATCCCTGCAACCTAAGATAGGCTTAATAAATGCTGCAGGCTGGTATGTTATCGAGATTAGCTTCCTAACTGCACACAAATTCTTTAAAGGTCACAGCAAAGGCTTTGAAAAAATTGTGTCCATACAGAAAAAAGTATTAACATTACTGGACAATTATGATCCCACAACAACTTAGGGAGGGGAGGGTCATCCAACAAACGAGCAAACATGCGACACAGTACATTCACCACCATGCCAAATGTAGGGAGGAGGCAGGGGAGGTGGAGGAGGTGGTAAGGGAACCCAGATATTGAATCTCTTCGATCTAATAACCCACTGTACCAACCACCATTGAATCATCTGTCTGTGAAATGGCTAATGAAATGAGGCAGGTTAGAGTGGCTGCTTAGACAGAGAGGCAGAGTGTCACCACCACACTCGTTCACAGCCTCTCTCTCGCCCAGCTCGGTTTATTGGACCGCTCGTTAGTTGGCTGATGAGGGGATTCATGAGGTGAGTTGATGGGTCCGTGCAGTCATTCCAGGGAGTGGAGGAAGTGCAGGACAATTATCAGGGAAAACACAAACTTACTTCCTGTGGGGAAAAGTCTTGTCAAAGTGGACTCTGGTTCTGACAGAGGAGCCCCCCACGCATCGGACTCAGACAGAACCACTAGGTTCAGGAAGGGACAGAACACAGACGGGCATGTCAGTGGCAGAACTACTAAAATACTGATAACCTTAATTTTCAATACAACTTCGATAGCCCACTACTGTGAGAAGCTGAATTTGATATCTAATTTTATGCACATGCAAAAGTGTCACTAAATCTATCCTGAAAGCAGATATTCCATTTCAAAGTCACATTTAGCGGACGTATACATGAGACGGCACATGGACTGCAACAGTTGAAAGGATAAGAAGAAGGACAGTAACAGGTTCGGTTTGGCCCTTGAAAGCGCACTGTGCAGGAGTCAGCACAAAATTCAAACAGCTGAAACAATCCACCGCACGTCTAACTGGTGGACAAAACATGGATCCACTTAGCCCAAAGAGCTGACAAAGACCGACTTCCAGCAAACACCAAAACCCTTATGAAGCTGTTCAGCAGGAAAACAATCAAATATCACAATGTCTTTGACCAAACAGCTTGCTATCAGTGTTGCGATAATATTATATGGACTACTGATATCATACTCATAAGATATTTACACAGGAGAGATTTTTGATAAAAACTCATTATTAAAAAAAAAAAAAACACTGATAGCAGAGGCAAATAATAGTACAGTACAGCTAAAACATTCTAAGTTTAAAAATTGCATCCCTTTACTGATGTATTTACTAACGCAACCTTTAAAACCGAGAAAAGACAACATATTACAGTGTACAAAAGTACTGATATAACTCTGATGTGTGGCCGAATCCTATGTAGCAGTATCAAATACATACATATTGAGCCTAGTATTGATATCATAGTCACAGTTCTGGTATGATGACAAAACTACATCTATAACAACCTATTACCTAATTATCCATTAAATAAATCAAATGCAGATTATATAAAACAGCTTAAGATTCAGTGATGCCAGCCCAACCACTTGTCTCAAGATTCAGCGCTCAAGACAACAAACTCTCAACGCGACATCCGCCCTTTTATCTGGAGAATTACACGTTCTGCTGAGAACCATCGTGAGGGAGAAAGGCGTCATGTGGCAAATAGATCTTCACCAGTTGCTGATGTCGGCCACAGAGCTGTGTTATTTGTCTGAATGAGCGTATGAAAAGGAGCCGGGGCTCTGTTGACGTTAGTTATGCCTCAAATGGCGGTTGCGTAACAGCTAAGAGCTCTCCGTTCGCCTGCATCGCTAAATCCTACAGGATTGGATGAGTGGGCGACAGCAGCATCTACATGTTAACAAGTACCACTGTGCACTAACGTGACCTCAGCAAAGACAGAATAGTGATGCTGGTGGAAAGAGAGAGAGAGAGAGGGAGAGAGAGAGAGAGAGAGAGAGAGAGAAAGAGCGCTATATCCCTTGTGACAGCCAACCAGAAGCTAAGCTGGCAGCCTTGGAGAGACCATCGTGTCATAATGTGCGCAGCGGGCTCCTTTCATTATGTGTCTGTTACATCTTGAGGCAGAACAGCATTAATATAATATTGTCAATACACACACAAAAACACACACACATGGCCCACACACACACAAAGACATACAGAGAAAAGAGACAAAGAGAAGAGAAAGAGAAAAAAGAGAGAGATACTGGGAAAGGACAGCATCACTGACAAACACAAAGACACACACACACACACACACACGCACGCACACACACACACACACACACACACACACACACACACACACACACACACACACACAGCTGTACACGTCAAATTAAAGAAGTGTTACCTTCAACTTTCTGATCTCCAAAGGTTGTTTCCAGTGGAGGCCCAAATAAGGCTGTGGCATCTTCAGGGACTGGTGCTTGTTGACTGCAGTAACAGAGTGAAAAAAAAAGAAAAAAAAAAAGATTTTTTGAAGTAGCATTTTGGATAATTTAGAATACAGTTATATGTACAGCATCATTTCAGTGCATCAGCGTATCATCTGATAGGGCTAGGACGAATTAAATGAAAGGCCTGGGCAATCACAAAAATTTGATCTTGCTAACATTTCTATCAGCTTTATATTAGTCAAAAATATACAAACAGCCAGGCTTGTGTCCATGTGAAATGACAAAGAACAAAAGTAATTCAAATACATCATATATTTCAAATTTAGGCCACATGGGATGCATAGAGGACCAGTGCCCCAAATAAACAAATATATAGCCATAGCTAAATTTCATTTCCAGTTTTTGTGCGATCCTCCTTTGCATTCTGCAGTGAAATGAAGGTATGTTCAGATGTTTTTCAAGCTGTAGTGGAGATTTCTAGCCATGGTGGCTCAGAGCCCTGAAATAGTAACCGAGACAAACTGCTCTGCTCAAATGAAACAAGTCCTGCCCAGAGACAGACAAAAGCAAACACTTCAGTGAAGAAAACAGAATAGCCATGTGGTATTTTTAGGGTGCGTGATGATTTACTTGTTATTGTTATTTTTTTTGGTCAAAACCTATATACTATGTGTTTATGGTAATTACACCAAACTATGCGATTACATCACAACCCCAGTGGGAGCAGTGACACACACCTGGCGGGCTGGGCTGCTGGGGCTGGTGGTCGGGGCCACAGGAGGTACAACAGGTACGGTGCGCCTCGGTCTAGCAATCTCTTCACCTAGAAAGAAACAACACTTAGTTACCTGAGCTGTGAGACCTTTTACTGGTTCACCATCATTAAAAGTCAAGTTGCTGAGGTGCAACAACAAAAATATCTTTGATACTTACTGGAGGTATTCCTTTTAGCCAAACCCTGGACAAGAAAAAATGATATTGAAATGTAAAAAAACAAAAACAACAAAGAGCAAAAACTGAGAATGTGAAAAGTTAAGGGTTAAATCACCATTTATATATGCAAATTGTATGAAAAACACTACTTATGTATGCCTAATATTTACGTCTGACATGCTTTCCTACATGTGCAACTTTTAAGGTTGTAGGACCGAGCCAGACAATTATGAAACAACTGTAAAATGTCAGAAATGTACGGGCATTCAAAGGATCGACCTTTTCATTTAATTACGTGGAAAAAAAAAAAAAAAACTTGTGCGGTTGTAACAGAACAATGATGTAGTTTGTCCAGTGGAGAAGGTCAGGAGATGAGCTCTAGCCTCAGGATGACTTAATCAGATGAGACCAGTGCAACTTCCTGCTTCACTACCAGCTACGCAGAGCGGGCGTGACTAACAAAACACACATCTACCGACAGAGCGGGAATGGATTGTTTTCTCTCTCTTAAGGATGAAACACCTTTCGCATTTTTCAAGGGTCTTAGCTACAATGCCGGTGCCCTGGTTTTATCCTGTGGAGCTAAATACTGCAGAAAGAAATCGCAGGCAGCTACATTTCTGTTCTGAAATATTATAATTATAATCTTTTTTAAAAAAATCTCTGATATATGTAAATAGGAGCATTAGAGCGGAGACAGAAGCAGCAAAAGTGTTGTTTTGATGTTGCAGCTTCATGAAAAATGATGCATTTATCAACAGAATTAGCCTGTAAGACAAATAATACAGATTGCATGGATAAACATGATAATGTAAAAAACAACTCAGATTTATATCTAACATATATATCTTTGTCTAATATCCATAGCATTCAAAAAACCCAGACGTATGAGAGTGATAGTGTTGATTTTAGATTGTTGAAGTCTTACAAGGCAGTTATGTCTAATTAAGTGAAAACGGAGGTAGAAATCCCAACACAATCAGCTTAACTGTTTTGAGACAATTTGGATCCTGTAAAAAAAAAAATAAAAATAAAAAATGTGTTTGTCTGATGGGGTGCCCTTGTCTTGTCCTCAGTGTGTGTATGTGTTGTTTTGTCACTGGACAATACCAATGTGCTTAGTATATGAAAAGTGTGCCGATGTGTGGGATGGAAACAGATGTACGGCCCCGTCACCACTTGTGGTCTGTGATAAGAAACAAGGTGCTCTCTGTTCATTATGCATCTCACACTCGGTGCTTCCCTATTTATGTTTCCAGTGGAAATATAAAAAGCCCCATCGTGCTCCACTGACAGCCCTGGACTAAAACTTTTAGCAACTCATCACTCATTACGGAAACTCTGCAAAAGCATCAGTCATGGTGGAAACCCTAATTGCACATAAAATGTTATTACAATATTGTTTCACCAATTGAAAAAACCATCAATAGGAAAACAATTCACACATATTGACATGGACTTTGCCGTTTTCTTCCCCAGTGTAAAATCAAAGGAAATACATTCCTGAGGACACCAGACGAGCATGGATCTCTCCTACCCTAACTAACCCCCTAGGCTGCCTTCCCTTCATCTTCCCTGAGAGCTGCAATGCTGAAAAAACTAACCACACAGTGATTTTTTTTTTTTTTTTTTTTTGTTACTGAAAAACAAAACAAAACAGCATTGTCTCACTCTGAACTGACCGCTAGCTTCCAACAACGAAGGTTTGTGATTGATGGGATGTCACGCAAACGCCGCGATAATAGATGCGATGTGTTGCTTTGATTGTTGTTTCAGATGGCAAAGAGAGTGTTAAGTTATGTTTTACCAAAAACAAATCAATTTCTCTGTCATTAGTGACACAGTCTTAACTGAGGGAGTAATATTGTTCCAATAAATCACTCCCAAGGCCCGGCTCATGCTCGGTCACTACAAATTGCCAGAAAATGTCCACTAGTTAAACTGCTTCTGCAATATACAACTGTGATGTAAGTCATATTTAGGTGTCACAAAAAGAGATACTGCACAGTCTTTATATGCTCCCAAAGCATCTTGCTAGTCTATCAAATACACTGTGTGTTAAGAGTGAAACTGTGAAGCTATACAAGTGAAAGTGTTAGAGAAAAGTAAAAAAAAGAAAAGAATTTGTCGTTAGTCAGCCAACAACAGAGACACACTGCAGCTACGTTTAACACCCTGTGTGAGAGTGTGTACAAGTTAACCATCATAACACACAAGCCCAGTGACGTCAAGAGGCAGAGAAGGAGAGACAGACAGACGGGACGGAGAGGAAGAGAGAGGAGACACAAATGGGAGTGGCTGAGGTGAGACATCAAAAGGCCCAGCTGTTAAAAGTGCAAATTAATTTATTGCCACCACAGAAACCGAGCCGGAGCCAATCAAAATAACAAGCACACCGGCCGTCTTGTTTGTTGACACATGCAGACTGAAAAATATGTTTCACTCCACACAGCCCTCTTGGTTATACATTTCCAAGTCTTTAACTTCCATAAGGGTGAGCAAAGCTTTTTAAAATGTTCATGTCAGAGTTAATCGGCTAACCCGCTTTGACCCGTCACTTCAGCCACAGAGCACCACCTGTCGTTCCTCTAGCCCACCCGACTCCACAGACGAGGTGACGAAGGAAAAAGAGAGGGGCAAAAAAAGCATGTGACATGTTCACCCCCCGACCCCAGAGGGAGACAGAAGAGGAGAGGACTTACCGGGCTACGTCTCTGTGACCAGCAAAAAGGAAGAGAGAAGAGACACCTGGTCAGAGAGTGACAAATCAGTAAAGCAGACATCATATGAAATCTTGAGACTGACAGCAGGACGAGGAACAAGGGTGGACAATTTTAACCCTGGTTGGTCAAGCTGTGCACAACAAAATAAAGAAATAAAGGAATTTAAAAAAAAAAAAATGATAATACTTGACGCAGCATTATCACAACATTATTTTTCACAATATTCAAAGATCCGTGTGTTGATACATGACATCTACATTTCAATGCAAAAAAATGTACAGGTAATAACTACATGTGTATTTTACGTGGCCTTATATCATGGACCTACTTCTGAATGAGTGGATAAGTCGAGTGTGTGTGTGCTTATGCCTATATAACCATAGATCTGTGTGTGTATGTGTGTGTGTGTGTGTGTTGGCATAGCTGCTCAAAGCCCCCCTGACGGTTGATGATACTGATCATGTGACCGTGCTGTGACGGGACATCATTCAAGACATGGTGTTCCTTTAGTCTCTTCCCAATCCTCCACTCCTCATACCGTCTCTGCTTTTTCTCCTAATTCTCATTCCCCATAATTTATGAATCATCGCTGCATTTTATCCTTTTCTTTTGTGAAATAATTGTCAAACTCCCACCATGCACCGTATGCCTTTAAATGTCCTTCCCCGTCTCCTTTCTGCTTGAAATTCTCTCCATACTGTATGTCACACACAGCTTGCGTCATCCATCTCTCTCTCCCTCCCTCTCCCTCTCTCTCTCTCTCCCTGTCTCGCTCTCTCCATCCCTCATTCTTATATTTGTTCCAGTTGTGCAGTGAGCCATGAGTAATTAAAGTGATGTAACAGGGGGTGGGACATGCCAGTGGATGGATTAATTTCATTGGATGGGTTGGCGCATGACAGGACACAGCGCTGTGTCATCACCAATCACTGTCTGCCTGCCCGCTGTCTGTATTCAGGAAGAACAACAGGAAGTGGCAGCAGTTCAGATCATGACCTTTTGGTGTGTGTCAGGGGCGAGCCTTGTTGGGACAGTGCTCGTTTGACAATAGTTATAATACACACAGTGGGAAACAGTGCCGCGCCTAATTTGCCACCCCTGTGATATTTTCAACATGCTCCAAGAAACATTTGGAGCATCTAAGATTTTTACCTAGATCTTTGAATTTTAATGAGGTGGCTTAATTGGTTAAATCTTAGTTTCCCTCATACAAGTGCAATTTTTTGCATTATCTTGCAATGGCCCACAGACATTGTTAAGTCTTGCTGTCTGATTCCCTAATGAACTATTCTGATCTCAGGGGACAGCACAGTAAGTTTACCCATACTAATGATCTGGATTCTTATGCTATTATTACCATTCCTGCCTGGACTACAGATCTACGAGTATACACGAGTATCTACCTTGCAGGAACGTTGTACCAACCTTATTTACTGTAATTCATACCCTGTGTGTTCTTCCTTGTTTAACAATAACATGCAGTATATTTCCTAGCAATTCAGGCAATTAATACTGTGATGTGGACTGTCAAAATCCATGGAAATAAATCAGACGATCAACCTGTCATTTCTTAATTTGCCAGATGTATCTTTTGCTGAGGTAGTATTGTTTACTGAGTCTGTTGCACTTGTCTGACCTGGCGTCTCTTAAAAACAGTGAGGAGAGGGAAAAACTGTTTTGTTTTCAATGGCACCCATGCATTTTTGACATTTAACACTGTACCCTTTTCTTTTTTTTTTTTCAGCCAAAGATATGAAACACATTGTAATTTTGGGGGGGATGTCTGGACGGTGATTCAGTGAAGCTGGGGTCCATAGCGGGCTGTAAAGTGACTCACTTGCCTGAGGGGTGGGGAGGGGTCTCTTATGTGGCTGGCTGTGCTAATTTGAAAATATGAAAAATGTGCCTATCTTCAAAATGAAGTCCCTCTGAGTACATTGTTATTAGAAGACAAAGGGAAGGAAACATCGATCTGTCACATGGAGCCCTCTTCTTTTTTTTCAGTATTTTATTATAACTCCATTACTGACCTTTCCCTGGCCTCCTCTATTGCTGGTAGCCCTATTATTTGGTCTGAGGAACTGGAAGCTCAAGACTCCAGAACCAATTAAAATCAGATTTAACAGGGTCTTAGTCAGCGGAAACAACTTAAAAGACAGCACTCATACTGCCGAGGCGCACAAATGCTGAGCAGTCTCACACATACACATGCCTACACATAACAACCCAGACAAACACACTTACACCACACGAGGACATGATATCAGCACATTTGCACCACAATTTTCAGCCCAATAACAAGGCCTGCGGAAAATGATTCTGTTTGATATCTAGTCGGCCTCCTTTCAGCAAACACCGAGGAGGCAACCATCATTATTTCAAATAAAACTTTCAAGTTTTCAAGATAAAAGGCGTGCATAAGCAAGCAAGTGGTGAGTTTAAAGACAGAGAGAGGGTGAAACAGTTAAGAGTCAGCAGGCACAAAGAACGACAAACACAACAGCAGACAGAGTCGAGGCTTACCGGACTCCTCTATAGAGGTTAGCATCATTAGGGGTGGATAAAAAAGGACAGACAAGAGAAACTCATGAAAATGTGAAATGGGTCAACCTAGAGGGGAAACTATGAGCTATGTAACTACAAGCTGAGTGCTCTATAACATTCACCCTTCACCCACACTTTACTGTACATGTGACTACTAACATTTATCTACTTGAAGAGATATATTGACATTATTTACATGCATAGCATTCAGCATATCCAGGCAGAGTATGTGTTTTATGTGACATATGCTATTAACATGCATCTACATGACTCAGTATCCAGATTTTCAAACTGTGGATCTTGACCTACTGGTGGGTCCCAGTGTGGAGAGAGGTGGGTCATGGGATGGCTTCATCAGCGTGTTTTTTTCTCAGTAACAAAGGATGGGAATTTTTAAATCATGCAGTGCAGGCATAGTTTCTACATTCATCGCCCCCCAAAAGCACCATGGACCGTGATGCCTTGTGTAAGTGACGACGGCTAAAGAATGTTTCCAGCCTTCTTAACTACTTGACTGTACGGACAATTTTGTAAAACCAAGAGCAGCCACTGCGCTGCCTGACAACAACGTTACAATTACAATTCACATTTGGCAGGCGCTTTGATCCAAAGCAACATACACAGAAGATTTTTAGACACCACAAGCAAAGATCTACTCAGGAGGGAACAACGACATCAAGTGCCACAAAGCTCTGAGATGCAACAAGGCAATGCAAGGAGGGAGTGTTTAGAGTGCATACAGCGCATAGAGGAAGGGAGGAAGCATAGAGGCAGATTTTTTTTAAATTATTATTATATGGGGAATTACACAATCCATTAGGTGAGTATATTAACGATCATTCCCCATCAAGATGGCTTTGTCACCTGTCAAGTCTCTGAAGGTGTGCAGTTTTTCCTGGAAAAGGTGGGGTCTGGTAAAACTGTTGATATTATTGAATGTAGAACTAAATATAGGGTGAATAGAGAATTCACCATAATAATGGATATAAGTGCATTGAAAACTCGGCTACTTTTTTTTTTTTTTCAACTTTATTTCAACATGAAAAATATTTGATGGGTTTCAACACAAACAGCACCTCTGCATGTGGGTCCTTGTGTGAAAAAAACATGGGGACCCCTGTCCTGGATAATTCTGGTATATGCTTGATGTGTTACTCAGGTTTCTCATCATTGGGATAAAAGCGTTTTAAGGTTTTGCAAACGGGCTGTCAAAGCAAGCAGTGTTTGCCTTTGGAGGCCTGTGAACATTTGGCCCCTGTCCTTCTTTTCATCAGACCATTTTACGGTCGATCCACAGCCAAGGTTACCTCCAGTTGCCAGGGACCAGGGATAACTGTGTGACTCATGTAATTTATGCATGAGGGAAAAGCTGGAGGTCTCGCTCTCTGTCCAGGCAAACTTGGGTACTTAATAGCTCAATACAGATGCTAATTGGGGCTGGTGGAGGTGAGCGAGAGAGAGAAGCACAGCTTGGAGAAGATGCCAGTTTGCCTCTTCATTAACTTATCAAATAGGCCGTATCAGGCTGTCCGGAGTAATAAGAGCAGGAGAGGTGATCTCGGTTTATCTTCAGAGCAAATGATCGCATCATATGAATTTCACTATGATGTTTAACATAATCTTTCCACTTCTAAGAAAAGCAATTCATAAAGATTCTAGCATCACAACTCAAACAGCCCATAATATAACCAAAAATATGAATCTACACTACCGATTCATGTGTGAAAATAAAATAACACTAGATGGCAAGAATAATTGTCTGTACAGTATGCACATAATGTATAGTGGTTTGTATAAGATTTATTATTATTACTATTAGTAGTAGTATTAGTAGTAGTATTTTATTACAGTATTTTTTAGTATTTTGTATGTGTGTTTACTGTATGCTTATTTTGTGTATTGTGTTGTCTTGGTTCACCTCCTGTATACTTTTTGCATTCACATGTTTGCATTTGACTTTTTGTACTGTGTTAATTGCATTGTTATTCTCTGCCTTATGTCTGTGCAATTTTGCTTTAGGACTAATAAAGTAACCACCACCCAGCCATACTCTTTTCTCTTTCTCTAAACATACAGTAATCTCAAGAATTTCCCATGAACAAATACACACAGCAACAACAACAACGCTCCACATCAAACATATTTAACACCTGATGAGGTTAGTTTGTTTAGCAGGTGATCGTACCAAAGCAGGATGAATTATTAAGTCCTGAAACTCATATGACCATAGATCTCATTGTGTCTCCGACTAACATACACGTTCACTGTGCCCACTTTCCTACCTGAATTATTAAAGACTGACACCCAAGCTAACTGTCTTCGCTAGACAATGGTAGAGGTTATTATGAGTAGTAGTAGGAAGGGCAAGCCAAAACTTGTACCGAAGTATCTTGTGGCTAAAAACACTTCAAATGTACTGATTTACTGCTAATTAGAGGCTAAAGAGATCTGCATTTGATTTGAACATCTTATATTGAAGAATTTATCAGCTAATCTGCAGCACTGCAAACAACAGCGTCACACCCTGCTGTCCGGCACCAACATATCAGATCGTTTCTGTTGCAGCCGAGCATCTGCCTTGTGTTGAAGTCGACTGAACTAACAGGAGAGCAGTGAGGTCAGAGTGGAAGTCACTGCCAGCAGAGCCCAAATGTCACAGGCATCACAAATGAAGTAAACGGCAATGAAGACGTGGTGTAATCAGCTGACTTGCTCTCTTTAAATGGATATGGATTCGTATTGCAGTCTGGAATCCAAACTGGAGAAATCCAATCTTTCTTGGGCACGCTGGCTCATTGAAAACTATTTCTGTTGTCATGTGGAGGCCCACCAAATGCAACCCAATGACCCATTTTGGATTCCCCACCAAGTGTTAAAGAAACTCTGCAATAGAGGATAGGGACTGTGGATAGAGACTGAACTGAGTCTGCAAACACGTCTCACTAGAGATACAGCATGCACAAAACTGCAAGCAATCTTCAGAGCAAGCAACATTAAATGGTCAGCATCATTCATTTACTCAAGATGATGATGTACACACGCACCCACAACTGTACACAATTATATATGAGCCATTACTTGTTACTCTAATAAAATGAATTGAGAGGGGATGATGAGGACAGGAACAGTAAACACACCACATACACACATCGTAACAGCACAAACACACACTCCACTAATGAAAGCCAGCAGTAAGATGGCAGCGACGTCAGAGCTACTCACCAGAGGAGACGGGGACAGAGCTATGTTGCCTATGGAGGCTCTCAGTTCATCGACCGAGGGCGCCGTCACAGCACAGTCTGACGGCAACGGCTTGATCTTGATTTTGAACTTTTTCCGTTGGTCCTCCTCCTCTTCTGACTCATCAGAGGAGAAGAAGTGGGACTTCGTTTTGGGGCCAGGTGGAAAAATGTTAAGGACGGCACACGATCCAACTGTTTTCCATTTCTTGATGTTTTCAGTACACAAGCGAAAATATTTTGAAATAAGCAAATGAATGAATGAGCAATTTTAATTAAGTCGATTCATATTCTATTCAGCCCTAATTCTTACCACAATAAAGTACGAGACAAGTGTTATAATTATCACTCTTCTTGAGCCATGCAATACACCATGGCCACTTGCCAACAGAGAGAGATAATTACTTTAGGGAGCAAAATGCCTGCAAAATAAACATTTTGTGCACTATTTTAGCACAGCTAACCTACCAGCTTATTCAACCTGAGTCACAGCATTGTGGACATTGTGGATTTGCTAAAATTAATTAGATAGGGCATGCATCTACCAAAAAATGACCCAGCTAGTTTAGTGTTGGTGTTAAGGTAGAAACAATGTTAACTGCTGAAACATATTTACATTCGTTCTGAAGCCATCAGTATTTCAAAAATAGTTACACTAGTTAGTTTGAAACTTTATAGCCAGCAAATTAATTCAGAGCAGTGATTAAGGCAGATTAAGTGCACATTACACACTTTGAACACACACCGTGCCGCCAATCAGAAACGAGTAATGACCCAGACCTTGGTATAATACTGAAATAAGAAAGAAATACGAAATAAGCTTGTGCATTGTTACTAGTCCCATGAGACTGGGAGTAAAACAGGGGAAGTGTCCCCACCCACAACTGCTGATAAAATGGAAGAGGAACCACTGGTTTGTATGCTTTTGTTCAGCATTTGGTACTTAAGTGTGTGCCTGCCTGCTTTTTATCTGCTTTTTGTCTGTCCAAATCAGCCCAAATCTTCCATCTGCGGTCAGTCTGTTAAGAAGTAACAGAAAGAAGAAAGATGAACCTCGTTTCACCTTCATAACAAACAGTCAGAGAGGACACAGAGCATCACTTCTGCTCAAAAATAGCCAACAGCTTGAGGTAACAGTGTAATGCTTAAAGGGATATTTCCACGCTTGTCAAAGACATTACAGGGCTTTTTATTTTATTTTTTAAGTTTTTTTCTGGCATATCTATCTACATTATTTGATAGTGATATCAGAGAGACAAAGGAAAGCTGGTCAAAGAGAGGGGATGACATGCAGCAAAGGGTTCGGGCCAAACTTGGCACAGGGACAAGTAGCTGCTCACATCCAGTAAGTCAACTGTGTGACTCGTACTTTGATGATAGTGTCACAGCCTGCACTGGGCCTTTTTACCTTTATCTAGATGAACTGCATGTTGGCACACTGTGCTTAGCAGTTCAGCAGCAGGCACTACCAGTGATCACTGAAATTAATTTCTGCCTGATGAAAGTAAAAAAAAAAGAAAACCATTTTTGGGTGGGTGCAGGAACAAATTAATTGATTCAATTATTACATTTTTTTCCCTATTTTAAGAGACTAGCAGTCAAAGAGCTACACAATTATTACCAATTATTACTCTAATAACTCTAATTATTTTAGCACAAGTAGTGAGAGGTACCAAATATAGTTTTACAATTAAATTACTGATTATTTTGGGATAAGTACCTGGTGAAGAAAAATAAAAGACTAAAATTCATTAACGCCAAGGTATCTCATTACAAATCAAGCACTGTTGAGGATATCTTGCTCCTCCTCCTCATCAGGTCTGATGCTGTAGCCCTCTTCATCCACCTCAGGAGAGTTCTGAAACACATACAGCGCGTACCTGTTAAAATGCCCTCGACATGATGGTTTTAGTGACATATTTCAGTTATGGAGCGGTTGATAAGATCAGTTGTGTGTCAAGCTAATGCTGGCAGGGAAATGGCGATTCTTAAAATAGCAGCTCCAGTAATCTGCTTTGTGCTTTCATTTGGCCCTAAACTGGGAGCTCTGAGAAATATGCTGACAGGAGGCTGCTGACAGGGAGCTATATTAAGTAGCATATATGGTTTCCGTTTAAATTCAATTAACAATGACATTTTCAGAAGATAATCAGCACTGTTTGCCTCCAACCACTACCAATGCTAAGTTTCCTGTTTACTGATATGTAACTGTTTCAGCCTGTATTTTCTGTGAGTATGTTTTTCCAGGCGCATATTAGCTAAGCCAGATCTGAACCTAATAAAACTCATAAAAATGTTAATAGTTTAACCAACCCCAAGTACATAAAAGTAAAAGATAGAAAAAAAAAATACATCCATGAGCTTGATTTATCATTTTAGCCCCTTTTTAACCAACCGTGTCCACATACTTGTCAATAGCATATTGATTTTGCCATGATGTGGATCAATACTACAGACCGCAGCAGAAGAATATGGTGAGGGTTGTAAACGGTTCATTCGATACAAATGTAAACAAGGCGGTAGCATAAAAATAACAAAAAAGAAAGCATGGACAGGTGCTGGCCAAACTCAAGGATAACAGATCAATAGATGAAAAGAAAAACCTACACTTGGGCATTTACTCACATATCTGTCCCAGTCAATCTCCCCATAGAAGCCATTGGGGGCCCCGTTGCTCCTCTTCTGAGACTGTGAGCAGGAGGACAGCACAATTAGGGGAAATACCACCGTGTGTACTGAAGTGAAAGTAGATGCATGATCTATTACTGTGTCTCTACTCTATGTTAGCTATAATGGAACAACACTATGACTAATGTTGCTCTACACAACTTGCACTTGTACACCGTGGATACTGTGTCCACTGTTTTGGCTTTGGTGGCCACAGCCTCTAATATATTCTCTTAATTGAATCACTCTCTCTGGTTACATGGCTGACTAAATCAAGACGGCAAGAGCTCAGCCTCCACCTGGAGACCTGTTTCAAAGACAATGTTTATCAACACAATTCTGGGGAATATGATTTAAAAATGACTCTCAAGAAGTTGTCAAAAGGAGCAGCTTTCTTCTCAAGTCTGTTTTTTCATAAACAGCATAAATCAAAGTGCTGATGGTTAATAATGATCTTGATGATGATGATGATAGTAATGATTCAACATGCTTCAAATAGTGAATATGCTGTATTAGATTTTTTTTGTTCTGTTTGTCCTACCTGAAACAAAAAAAGGAGCCAAGAGATTTTTTTTTTTTTTTTTTTTTTTTTTTTTAACACCAAATTATTTTATAGAGGCTTTCTTGGAGAGCCACTTATGAAAAATATAGCTGAAACAGCAGCACCGGTGACTGATTGTTCAAGGACCTATTGTGCTATGTGAGTCCACTCTAAGCTCTACACACTATACTATTCTAGGGGATTAGTCTAGTCTAAGGGAGGACTTGAATAGCAAGTACCGATTCAACTTCTTGGGGTTCCTGGCGAGTAAAAAAAAAAAACAAACAAAAACACAGGAAATAAAAATGGACTAAGATTTAATTCATCAGTCAGTACATCAGTGCACAAAGTCATTTACAAACACTGTTGTATCTTTTATGGTCCATGAATTTAGGTTTTAAAATAATAACCAGGCTTGATTTCTTCCAATTCGAATGCACTACAAACACTGATAACTATTTCATAGGTGAATGAATCAGCTCATAAATATTAAATATCATCTGATACTTACACCCCCATCTCTGTCTGGGGACCCCCTATGAGAGGAAGAGAGGAAAGAAAAGAGGGAGAGGAGAAGAGAGGGAACAAAACAGGCAGGAGTGAGGATCTTGAAAGTTACTCAACGTGAGCTCCTCTTTTCAAACTCAAGTGCTTCGCTAATTAGCGGCGCAGAAATGCTCAGTGAGAACAGTCAAAAGGGGTAATCATGAAAACCCTTACACATAACCGCACTCTCACCAGCTCATACACAAACACACACACATTCATTCACTCACGAATCAAACACCCACAGACATCACTACAACAGCACCCACACCGTGTGAGCCGTACGTGACTCAGTCCCAACTTAAAATAGGCTGAGCACGCCTGGAAAGCTGTCACACTTGCAGAAATTCAGCAGGCTGACTGTGTCCTGGAATTGGTTGCAGTAAAACACTTTGCACATAAATAAAAACAGTCTAAAAGCTGCAGATAACAGCAAATTAAAATATGTATTTTTTCTCAGACAAGTTTATTTTTAACCTTTTTGCAACTGCATTATTTTAGTGAAAGACACGGTGATGTGCATTATTCATCTTCTGCTGTATGCACACACCCACTGCCACAAATACATTTTATGCCCCTTAGGGTGGCATTCACACAGAACCTGACAATTTGGCGATTTGCCACAGTGTTGTCGAGCAGCGTGGGTGTGTCACTGCATGGCCTGTCTCGTGCAATTGGTCACCGGACTGGGATGTTAAGCTGCTTTCCAGCAAAAGTTGAATCTGGCTCAGATTCTCCACCAGATAGCCACTGTGGAGCTCTGCCGGACTACCCCCATTTATTTTGAATGGGGGTAGTCCGGGGTGGTGTGTTTCTGCTGGACAATCAGATTATGTATGAATGAGCCCTGAGGCAATATCCACACTAATTCCAACACTGGTAAATTTGAAAATGCATCTTTTTATTTGTCTGCTTTGGCGTTCTATCCACATAAAAACTGCAAAAACTGGGCTTTTCAAAAACGCTCTCCAAAGTGTGCAAATTTGAAAACACCAGTCCCATTCTGGAGTGTTTTGGTGTGGACTGCAGGCTTTTAGAAAACAGCCTGAGAAAGCTAATGTGATGCAGCGTGGATGGAACGGCTGTTGTCAAATTTACGTGGCTTGCCTTAGCGAGGGCATGGCCTCAGTTTGCAGCAGTGACACCATTCAAGTTTCATGTATCCAAACTGGCAGCCCCACAGATTCATGGGTACAGTATCCAGCAGCCAAGTCTGATATCATTAGCCAAGGTATCCTTCTGGCTCAACTTCCACTGTTTAACTCTTGGAATATGCATGGCGAGTAAGAAGCTGCTGTCTAACCTCAGCTGAACTTTAACTGTACTTAATACTAATCCTTTAATTGTTCCTGCTTGTACTAATCCCTCTTTCTGTTGTCATGTATATGTACAGTCTGCTGGAAGATACCACCAAATAACTTTTTTTTATAAAGCACAGATAAGGTTTGAAACTCAGCCAGCTTTCCGCTCCATTGGCCAGCATTGCTGTGGAAATTTTCACCAGCTAAACCAGTTAAGACGGCTTGTGATGAAATGATACATCAGGAACAAAACTTACGTGGAATCATTGTCCTTCTCTTTCTTCCGTATCCCAAAGGCCTTCCTGGTACGTTTTTTCAATCCTGAGGAGAGAGCAAAGGCAAGAGGTGATTTATTGTGTGAGGAACACCAAAGGCATCACTACATGGGGTGGAGAGCGTGTGTTGAGGAGTTGGTGGGGTCAGCTGTCCGGCATCTGAGGGCCACATCTATCAACCACTGGATTAAAGGCGAGGTTTTCATGCATTATTGAGTGTCTGGCTGCTCTGTGAAGGCAAGCAAAGTCTCTCTCAGAACTAAAACTGTGTTCACGGCCACTGCAGATAGCTTGAGGGCCTTACAACTCTCAAGGTACTGTTTCCTGATCGAAATATCCATCAGCACTGTCCAAATCAATATGCAAAACATTTAACAAAAATAACAGATGCAGCCTTCAAGCACAAAGGAACCTAGGTCACACTTTTAGTAATGCTGCACATCACCGCTGTCCAGTGAAAGCCACTAATTTCCAAAATGTCATCTTTTTTGAGACTAAGAAAAACAGTCGTAGTTTGACAGCTATGCACTTTTCAATTTAACTAATTAGTTTTGAAAACCTTTCATAAACCTTGGGTTTGTGGAATTTTCTGAACCCAAAGAGGAGAGGGTAAATTCTCAAATTAAGTAAAACCATGAAAATCTGTTTTTCACTGGACAGCGATGATATATAGTCATGGTAACACACTAGTTAGACAAGCAATTTGGAAAACTGCCAGCTCGAATCCTTTGAAGACTTTGACAGTCCAGACTGAAAAAGTCATTATGGCCCTTCCTCCAAAGCTACTGCCAATGTGCTCCTGAACAAGGCACTCAACCTCAACTGCTCACTGTCCAGCAGTGCAAAACTACAACTGTGCTGTGTCGGCAAAGTGTGTGTGTATGTGTGTGTGTAAATGTCCCTGAGCCTACAGCTATTTCTGTAGACTGATGCTTTCCAAAAAAGGGTTTAAAGCCATTTCCAGATGGCATTAATACGACCAGAAGATGTCTACTTATTTTAATTCTTTTCCTGAGCACCTCCTCGAGTGAAGTGAAATGTCTTTGAACACTCAGACAGCGAGAAATACCGTTATTAAGAGCTTTACAGAAAATGTATCTGATGTACCTTTCCTGAAAATGCTATGCATCTCATATAAATTTGAAAAAAAATGGAGGAATAGAGACTTTCAAATCAGACGTGAGCCAAATAAACATGATGACTGGCTCTGAGGCAACAAGCTCTCTGTCAGCAGCGAAGTGAGCTCATGTAAACCCCCGCGGACACAGAGACAGACACAAAAGTATCTCAATCACAAAATTTCCTGCCTGCACGTTTACTGTGCATTACATTGCCAACAACAATATCTATGAAATACTTCAAAGAGTCAAATCAAACAATACTGCATATCAATATCCACTAAAACAGCATTCTATTTAATGAATATATTACACTGAATAGTAAGTAGAGCACTATCTTCATATGTATTATTTATTCCTTCATAAATTATTTTGTTAATTTTCCACTCACACAGCATTAGCATTTCATTTCTCCTGAATATATTCATGTTTTTAAAAAATTTTAAAAATTCAATCACAATATCTCCGGAGTTTATTCCACCTGTCATGTATATCTTATGTTTACATTTCTAATTATCATTGGAATAGATAATTATGATAAATAAACCAATCTACTGACTGATTCTTACCCAGAATGAAAGCCCAGTTTTCCCCCTCCATTTGCTTTCTTTGTATTCCTTCTCTCTCATTCTTTATTGTCTTTCTCTGGTTGTTAACACCTCACATCGTCTCGTCCTCATCCATGCACACACACACACAGCCGTGGAGCAGGAACCTGATGCTGCCTCACACACACCCACACACATACCAAAACACACCCCACATACACACACGCAAGGTATCTTTATCTGACTTTGAGCCTGGTGCTTGAATTCAACACCAATGACTCCGCTCATGAATTAAAAACAAATGTCGTCATCATCAAAGCAAATGAATAATCAATGTGCCGCTGCGGGTGCAGGACACAAAACAAGAGGAAAAGGGGTTTATGAGAGGATGTTCAGCTCTTATGCAAAAAAAAAAAACAAAAAAAAACAGATAACTAGGCCTCAGCAGAGTCCACAATGAAAATTTAACAGAATAAATTAGCAAAAAGACCAGCAAACGGCAAGTCAACGACGACCCACGGAGTAAACACCAAGAGTTCGCTTAAGTGCACCACATGCAAGGTGTACTTACAAGAGAAGTGTGTATAGTCTGTTTTTTTTTCCTTGACTAGAGATTTTTCTTCACGATACCGGTCTCTGCATGAGCATGAGTGGAGCCCAAATGGAATATCGATCAAGAGAAACCTGCTAGTGATGAGGAGTCTCACCCAGAAATACGCTCTCATTGATCCAGCTAACTTATTCGCCCTTGCGTCTTATGAACGGCTACAGCCCGTATAAATCCCCCACTGCTTGCAGGAAAAAGGCACGTACATAACACATAAACACGTGAAGGCATGTGCAAACACATCACAAAAGGTATTCACATGTCCACACACAGATTTAAAGAACCTAGCACCGAGGTGTATGCAAATACATGTGCATACCTCAAGAAACAGAGCATGATGAATATCTTTTGTGGGCATTAGCTGCTCGGGTTTCAGGCAGCAGCACCTGCTTCTATATAAATCCTCCAAGGCCATGACTCAGAGTCGACAAAAACCCATGCAGCTCAGGTGGGAATGAGGTCAGAATATGACGCAGTGAGAGCAGAAGAATTGATTAATTAAAAACACAAGGTTGTGCGCACACACGTATGCGGACACCCACATGCATTTAATGCTTTATTCCAACCCACATATGCACATAACAGCACAGGATTAAAAGGTTTCAACAGGTGTTATCTCCTCAACAACACAGCCGGGCCAACAGTGACAGATGAGATGCAGCAGTGTCTGGCCAGCTGCGCGGCTCCTGCTCCAGGCAGACCTGCAACCCACAAGCCTCTGACGGCCAGTGTGTGGACACGACTGCCAAAATTCAAAACCGAGGCTCTGTCAGAGAACCAAAGTCCACATATATGTGAAAGTAGTGATTAGCACTTCCACGGTTCTTCAGAAAAGGCCTGAACCACATATTGGCCGTAAATGCAGGCCATTTCCAGAATCAGAGCTTCTCTGAGGTGTTTTCAAACTTTTGCATGCACCAGACCGCCCAGACTGACTTTCATTAAGCCCTATTTGAAGTGATTTCGCCTTAGGGACCCTGATATGAAGAGATAATTTAGTTTGCATTGAGTATTAAATTGTTTAGATGACATAACTGAACATAAACAAGGTGAGGAGATTAACACACAATGTCACTAATTTAAACAGATTAAAACATAAAATAAATCTTACACATTCATACTGAATTGTGAATTGAATTCTAGTAAATTAAAACTATAAACTGTGTTTTTCTGAGAACCCCCTGGAAGCCCCCTGACCCCACTTTGAAAACTACTGTCTTAGGTCATTGTTCACGAAAACATCAGGGGTGTGACGCATGGTGGGAGAAGCATCACATGGAGAAATCAAACCACCCTGCCATCACACACTGCATTTGGTGTTTCAGCGCTGCACGTTTCTCCAGAGAGGTCTGCAAACATCAACAATACACTCCCAGGGTGAAACTGAACAACTGATGTCTTCCCCCCCTTAGCAACCATCATCAAGGTGCCCTCGAGCAAGGCTCTTAACCTCTAGCTGCTCCAGACGAGCTGCCTCAGCAGCCCACAGAAGACTGATGGCACCAGGCAGAGTCCAGATGTGAGTGTGAAGCCGGGCGCTGCCGGGATTGATTGAGGGCTGACCCCAATTCTCTGAAGCTTTACTCTTTGCCATCGTGGCAATTTCAGTATTCAAATACTTTTTTCCCTCCTACTTAACAGCGAACACTGTGCATTTTCTTTCAACACGAACAGTTCCAACGTGGCTCGACTGTAGCGTAACCGCACTTGTTTCGCAAAAGCTGGATGTGCAGTCAGTTCTTCGGACAGCAGCATGCCCCTGGACAGCAGATCCACACCCGGATTCAGAACCTGCAGCTCATGTGCCACTGAATAGTTCATGGTGAAGCTTTGAAGCCCAAAAAAAGGTGTTAAAAAACAACCCAAATTAAAAAAAGAGTGTTGAAACTTCCTCCCTTTTTAACCTCAAGTGAAAGTTTGGAGCATCTCATTTGGTGTGTGTCTGTACACGCTGATGTGTATCCACACACTGTTTGCCATTAGCTATTCTGTTAGAAGTGATGATCTACACTCATACACACAAACACACACATACACACAGGCACGCACAACTCCCCATATATGTATAAAAATATCAAACTTATCTCCATCTAAATAATAAATAAATCTCCTGTCTGTATATCCCCCGCTTCCTCCCCTCCTTCTTTGCACTCCTGTAAATCCACCATCACCTCCAAGTAGCAGCTGACAGCTTTACAGCTGTTCTAATGAAGGAGGTTTGTGTATGTTTGTGTATTTCTGTGTGTATGGTAGATCTATGCAGGTCAGGACAGGCAAGGGTGTATTCCCATTACATTCAGGCTGTCATCCTTGTGTTTAACCAACAACTAATGGATTGCTCAAGAGTCTTGGGGTTGTAGGTGAGCGCACCAGAGGCAGACCGGGCAGCCTGACTTGCTGCCTTACGGCACATCTGTGCACTGTGTTTTTGTTTTTCTCTATGCAGCTGTGGCGGGCGGGGAGGAATGCCACTGAAAAATACAAAACTGAAATTAAACAGAATAATTTAGCTCAGCTCCTTGGGCCAATCCAAGGGGTGATATTTAAATCTCCTGCAAGACACCGAGACAAATTAAGACACACATAATCTCATATAAATAGATACCATGAGAGACAATCCAACACGCACGCATGCGCACAAACCACCACCATAACTCAAAATAATGTAATAAATGCCCATCCCATACTGAAAGCAGAGACAGGACCTAAATCAAATTCAGCAGTGTGGAATTGAAAACACATGAAGGCGTATGGCAGGAGTTAATTAGTGGCCAGGGAAATGACAGGGCGTGCGGCACACACTGTTTAATGACTTAATGACTTCCGTTCAGAGGGATGCTAGCGGAAGTGTTAACGTAATTAGCAGTCCCTTCTAGAGATGTAGTAATATAATTGTAGGAAAGGACCTTGAGCCAAATACAGCGCTGGAGATCGCCAACCCTAAAAAGTGCAGGAAGACCAAGGAGGGCAAACTGTGCACTGAGCAGGACTGACATACAAACTTCTGACATCTGGAAACTCGATATCTGTGGGACTCAGACCTTAACCGTAATGAATCTTTCTTTCATATTTCTTCAAACAAGTGAAAAAATCTGCAATTGTGATTAGATAATCCCACTTGCGCCGTCATTTGTGTCAGAAATTTATCCAAGAACAAGTATAAATATGTTGAAACACAGCAGAATAAAGCGGATCGGCTGACTAATGTCGAGAAAAAGGCACTTGGTTCAAGGATCGGCTGATTAGTGTTGGAAATAAGTGTGATTATCTCATCCCACTGGCATATTTTTACCTTGGATGAAGCAAAACAAGATTTAACAATAAATGACTTGGTGCAATGGACATTTTTGCAGTGCAACAGTATATTATATATCATTTATAGTTCTTCTGGCTTCCTGCAGCCCTTTTCTTAAGGGCTACATATTTTTTTTAAATTGTCTCTTGACTCTAAGGGCAATATGTGCAGTCTAATCTAAGATAAGTGGTAACCTAAGTGGAGAAAGGGTCTGATGACATACACAGAGCAGGAGTAGGAACAGTGTGTTATTAACAGCTTGGAGAGCACCACCCAACACACCCAACTACAGGAAGAGGCTGGCACTAGTGCTGCCTTAAATAAAGAGCGACCTTGACACCACACTCACTTTGGAGAATACGCATTTTTCTACCATTTTCGATCAAGACGACACATTCAATCGCGTGCAATCTCACTCACGCACACCTGGACGGGTGGTCGAGATGCTCGACGGTTGAAAGCTGCTGACATGCAGATGCACACCAGGCAAGTCACACCGGTGCAAACATAATGGTGCTGTTTGTCACTTTATCTCAGTTAGGGCTTCAGTGTTTTGCTCAAAGTCACTTTGACAGACGTTTCTGTGGGACAGCGGAACACTACGTATCAATTTCCCAGCTGAGATTTTTCCAGATCGCCCGAGGAACGCCACCTACAAAACACTTCAAACAGAATACCAACTAGATGAAGGGATATTGGACTTTCTTCAGGCAGGAAACCCAAATGAGAACTTTAGCGTTGCCATGTGGTAGTGTGCTACAAGCAGGCCCACCAACATCTTTGGGCCCATCCCTTCCTTACAGAAACACCGATGAATACCAGGCACTTATGACTTGTGCGGGACAGAGTTAGACAGAAGAAGACGAAAACTATCCATGATAATGTTTGTTTTTTTTATATAATGCACACTGGGCCCAAGTAAACACTAGACAATCCAACTTGGAAAGTTCTCCACTCACTTGAGATTCGACAGCAAACTGCAAAAGAGTTTACTTGATGAGAGCTGAGATAAGAGAACAGGGTCTATCCCAGTGTTCTGCGTTGTTTTTCCCATTTAAGGCACTGAGGTAAATTGTGATACCATCTAGGGCGGCCAAGGAACTGATTCCTCTGTAGCTGTGTGGCTTAAAAAACAAAACAAACCAAAAAAAACAATCGAGAAGTAAGTTTGCCGGCTGAAACTGCGTCTCTCTGTGCGCTGGATCTAGTGTGAGGTTTCCTGAGGGCTCCCAGGTCTGTTTCTGCAGGAGGTGTCTGGTGTATTAAACCATATCAGCTGCAAAAAAAAAAAAAAAAAAAAGTCTGCTTTCTGAGCCAGAGAGTCAGAGGACTCAACCAGAACAAGCGAGGTGCTCTGAAAGGTCTACATGTGACACACACAATGCCGCACATGCACAGACGTGTTGACACTTGCAGCTGCGTATATATGCCCTCGCACATCAGTCGAAAAACACTCCTTAAATACAAGTTCTACTTCTGGGCAGAGACGGCAGAGGCTGCTTTACAAGCTGTTCCAAAGGGGGAGAGATGGAGAGGCTCTATCGTCTAGCCACACACACACACACACACACACACACACACAGCTTCAGTCTTGTGCTGCCAGCCATAGCATGTCAGACCAGGCCAGGCCACTCCACACTCTGAATGGGAGACCTGTGCTGCTGTGCATAATAAGTAGAGAGGAAGATAATACCGCATTGAGATTAAGAAGCATGAGTGTCGGACATTCCCAGTAAAACAAAATTTGATTTCTATGGCTTTTTAATTATAATGCAGCGTTCAAAGTTTAAAATAAGAGACAGCAAGCAGCAAGACAGGCTGGCACAGACACAGGCAGACGGAGATAAACAGCAGACAAGCAGGAAGTAGACAGACAGGCGTACAGCGAAGGAGGAGGTTTAAAAGGCTCCTTTCTTGGAGTGACTCATCCAGCTATCCAGCCATGAGAAGGAAGAGGAGGAGGAGGAGACAGGTGAGGAGAGAGATGCTGCTGGAGACTGACAGATACACTAACAATCACCTGGCGATGCTGCAATGACGCAGTGGCAGAAAAATCCTCTCACACGCACATTATCAAGAGACACACGTCCGCTCCGAAGCACACACAGGCGTGCAAACCTCCATTTTATTTCATGCGGGGGGAATTCGCAGCCCTGCTGGGAACTGAAAATGCGATCAGGAGGCCGGTTGGTCTGCCTGAACGACTCTTGCATTAAGCGAGGCAGAGCAGAGAAGACTGGAGATAGATGCATTTATTTACACCCCAGGATGTGCTGACCAAACACACATGCTCCTTTTCAGCAAAACTCTGCTTCACCGCTTCAGAATCAGAATGAGCTTTACTCACTAGATGTGTTGCAACTTGTCTGGGTGTAATTAATGCAGACTTACAAACACACAGTGGGGCTGAACTATTTTTGCCTCATAACTTTCATTTTCATTTAAAATCGTATTTTGATGAGTTACTTTTACCGAAAAACCGCATCTCCTATGATTCCATATTGAATTGTCATGTTGGAGTTGTGATAATATTTCAAGCAATTGTTCAGTCGTAACGACACACTGCACATAATCCCACATGTAATACAAACATGACAGCGCAAAACATACAAAGCAAACAACACCACATTCACTTACAGGCTTCTGCTATTCGCCAAGATGAATCTACTTGCGTGGGGAGTGAGAATGTCATTCATTCACTTTCCCACACTTGGGTTTTCCTTGCTGGTTTGGGGATTAAAGCCTGCAAACCTCTGAGGACGTGTTCGTTTCTCCAACCTTCTGCTTATGGAGACGGGGAGGCGGAGAGGAGAGAGACTGCGTGTGCAAATGTCTCTTCTTTTTATCAGGCAGCAAGAACAAAAAGACCAGGGCACGGCCTGCAAAATGCTTAGAAAACCATCGGAAATGGCCACCAACAGCTTGTTACCTGTAGCCTCACTGTGCATATGCATGCAGGTGTTTGTGTTTGTTTCAGTGTGAGTCTGTGTTTCTGTGTAAGAGAAAAAAAAAACCCAAAAAACAAAGAGTCGGCGTCAGTTCGTGTTTGCGCCTGTGCATGCATGCATACTAAGATTAGGCATTCACTGTACTGTCCAGGTGGCTGCACTGTGAGCTACCAACAGTAACGCTTCACAGTAACAACGTGCCCAACATACCCATTGAAAACACATATACACACACACACAAACACCCACACACACAGTTGGATTTGGACAGTACATGTGTCCTTTGTTGCACGGATGCACCCCGTGAAAAGAGAGATGCTTCAGCTCGTGACGTCAACCACCTCTAAGGAAAGTGGGTCAGGGCCAGAAACCATATACACAGCGGCGTGCTGGCAGTTGGTGTGGCGACGAACAAAAGAGGTTTTGGAATGCCAAGATGGCAGTGACACATCCATCTGTGCACCCGCTCCGTTTCCATCCCGACCTTATCTCTCTCTCTCCATCTTTCTTCCACAACACCCATAACCCTGGCCCTTCTCCCTCCTGTCTCCCACAGCAGCTGGCAGCCGTACGCTCCCATCCCCAAGCTGCAAACAGAGCCCACCGAGGCCTGATGCTTCAATAATTTTCTAAGACATCTGCTTCTTCCATATACTGTATATAAACCAAATGTATGGTCTGTGTGCAGTGATGAACATCTCAAACTCTGGCTGCCATAAAACAGATGACTTATTACCGCAGTCACACATTCTTTACCGGCAAAAATGTGATTTCATAAAGCAGTGAGCTGTTCAATATGAGCCTGTAAATTTGCAAGAGTGCATGCAATTTTAAATTTTAAGCAGCAAAATCTCTCAAAGATTAAGAACTAAATAGACTTTTAATGCTGTTTTAAATCAAATGCAGTTATTGCATTAAGCTTCTCTGTAAAAAAAAAATCCACCATATAGTGCATCGGTTTTGCCCTTCTACCGTGCTTTCCATGTCTGGAAAAAAAAACTGAAACCGGCATTAAAAAGTAAGTAGTTTGCAGCTTGTGACTTCCACCTACAGGGACTCGGATATCCGCCATCCTGCAGCTTGTATGCAACTATGCTGTTTAACCAGAAGATGGCCAGCATTTAGCAAGCATGACTGTTTAAACAAGCCTTTCATTCAAATGTCCACAGAGGAGAATATGTGCATATGTGTGTGTGTGTGTGTGCGTGTGTGTGTGTGAGATGCCAGGCTACAGTTGTTAAAACCCCTGCTAGGCCTCTGACTTTCCCTCAGAGATGGGTCCTCAGCTATTCCAGTCATGTCTTCTTATCACAACAAATCACTACAGCAGTCACAGAGGAGAGAAAGGCAAAAGCAGAAATCCTGCCTCCCTCCTTTCATCAACATTAATATCTGACAGCACCCAGAAATGTCATCGGCAGCTGCTCGGCTTAACTCCATTACCACGGGAGGATGAAATAGCGAGGAGAAGAAAAATACCCTCTTTTTATGCATGTTATGTTTCTTAGCCATAGCTACCTGGCACATTGACTTAGCTGGGGAGTAATGTTCAACAATCAGTTCAGCTAGAGCAGCAGCCAGACGCTGGGAAAGAGGAGAGCCATCATTCTGATTTGGTATCCTGTCCCTGAATTTGCGCTCCCCATTTCTCATGGTAATGGCTCTGCTACGCTGTGATCAAGAAATGAGACAGTTTCCCCGGAGGAATTAAACTGAATCATTCCATTATGAAAAGACAAACTGTGTTAACTGATTTAAGAGATATGTCTACGTTTTCAAGTCCAGATACAACTCACTTCACAAAATAACTGTACATGGGATATTTGTAGAGGTATAATGATGCATTCATTGCATCTATCATAAATTCTGCTAATTCAAATGAATCGATAAGGTAAAACAAATAAAATGAACCTCTCTGCTTCTGTTTGGCCAGAATCAATATGAAATGATTTGAATCAATTTATTCACATTTCTTATTAAAAACAATAACATGTAGGTGTAACTAAATACTGTAACTATTAGAGAATATCACTTTTAGAATGATTAATGTTCTTTTTGTTGATTAATTTCTTTTTTTCCCCCCACATCTAATCTACTGCATGTTTTTATTTAACAAATATGCAATGTTGACTCAAAGTACTGAATCAATTCATTGACTCAAACTGTGGCTTACAAACTCTGATCATACTGAATCATTCCAAAAACAAACAAAAAAAATGTTCTTTCATCAATCACCAGCCAGTGAAGTGCGCGTCCAACTGAATCACTATCAGGGCAAGGATTCACGCCCATAATACTGACTAACATCCTTAATTGAATGGAAACACACAGGAAGCCACTACTGGTGTTTACACTTATGGTGAGAGACTGAAGTGAACAACAGCCTCTAAAGGCAATACTGCAGAACGGGTTTTTCTTCAGACCCGCCTCATTACCGGATTCCTATTGGACGGTGACGCCAGACCTGTCAACGTGTGAGATCATCTGGCTTGTTGCTGGGCTGGAGCTATTTTGACAGAATCACAATATGGCTGTTGGCTACACAACTGAAAACAACTGTGGTATGACACAGCGGTTGAGTGGATGAGTCAGCTTACATGGACCATGACAAGTTCAACTCGTGCTCATTACACAGCCAAACTCCTCTGTTCTCCGTCTCGCCCTCACAGTGCAACAACAGAAGACCTGTCTGCTCAGAAAACATCAAGGAATCTCACTTTCTGTTTTATATTAGCACTTTGAGAATCCAGTGGAGCCTTGTCTATCTGATACTTTTTAAAGGAGGACTGAAAAAGGCCTAAATTCCAAGTTCTTAAACAACTAGTTGACCTGACTTAAAAGGTAAACAATTAATTTTTAAATAATTCCTCTAAAATGTGGAGGAATGGTGCAGCAGAGTAACATTACTGCAGGCTTTGCCTCTGGCAAAAGTCAGACTTCTATCACTAATAAAATGCTTAAGGAAGGTTGAGTGCACCACCAACTCTCTGTTGAAAAAATAAATAAATCAATATATTAAAATAAATATTAAAAAAGCAGTTCTCCAAGTATGCGTTCGGGCTCCTGAAAACAAGGCAAATTTAATTTAGCCTCTTTGGGCTGCGTCTCGTCCAGCCGGCTCAGGCCTGAGCCAGCAAGGATCGTTACTATTATTCCACTCCGGAGAGAGACAGGATGACTGTTCAGTGCTCCAGTCTGGCTCAATCACACACACACACACACACACACACACACACACACACACACTGATCAAGAGCCTCCTGATGCAGTTTTCGTTGGAAGAACACACAATGTACCTTACAGTGAAACAGATGGAGCAACATGATGTATGCAAGGAAACAGCAAATGCAACGCACGCTTGTCTCCATGGAGTTTCCTCTTACAGTAGCGAGAGACGTACTGATGCAAAATGTGTGACAGCAATCCTAATACATATTAATCCAACATTTCTTCGCATAATCTCTTTAACATGGAAAACTAAACTGTCTATACATATGAATGAAGAAAGTAAACGAGCAAAAAAACAAAGATGAAAAAATTAAAGTTCTCAAAATTTACTGCTATGTATTTGAAATAAATGAACAAATTAATATCTAAATCATGAACATTGGCTGCTGTTTTTAATTTAGAGTCATGAAAGTAACTTTAGTACATACATTGCATTATTAATTAAGCTATTAAAACAACAATATTTCATAGAGGACCAGATGTAGCACTGCAGCAAGAAATTTCCTACATTACAAGAATGAATGTGCAATATTTAAAGTTCTCAAAATACAAAACTCACTATTATTTTCTAGCTCTGGCACTGGTTTTGCTGTGCCTTGCATTTCATTATTATGAGGACGCTAATGCAATCATGGTAATGCATGAATGTTAACTTCTTTCACTATTTCACAGAGTTCACTGTAAATCTCGGGCACAGAAGCACACAAGTTAAATAAAATGTTAATGGAAATGGTAATGATTCACCTGTCCAGAGCGATTTTACACCATTTGTAATGAAATGCAATGATTCAAACAGGGTGAGCCATAAGGCAAACGACAATGTGGGTGTACAGTATAATGAAGTGTGATTCACAGATGAGAGGATGGCTGATTTTTTTGAAAACAGAAGGAATCATGTTTGGACTCTGTCCGAACTCTCCTCACCATTGAGAGGGCACGAAGGAGGAGGAGGAGGAGGAGGAAGAGGAGGAGGAAGGATGTAAGGTCTGTGGTGAGAAAGTGATATACTCTTGTGCTAATACACACATATCCCACATGCCCAGCACATCACAAACATAACCCACATTTGGCCATGGAATAGTGAGTCACTGATGAGTCAGTTTTTCATGATTTTGTCAATTAAAGATCAAACTGGCCAATCCTGCTAAAAAAATAACTGAGTGCAGATATGAACGCTGAGGTGCAGCATTGCTTCAGTGATGACGGCAACATGATATCTGCCTTCCTTTTCCTAACTCGCGATATTTTCCTCATGCAACTTAAGAAATCTACGACTCTGAAGTAAAAGGAGGTAACCTGCACCTCTTCTTCAGCTGTAAAATCACATGTTGTTATCGCTCTATTCAAACTGTAGAAGACACAGGTATAGTCCAAGCCTTGTGTAGTGTGGTAGTCACGGTGAACATTTGTTTTTTATGGCTCTTGTAGTCTATTCTTCAAGAAGTAAACAAGCATGCTGAAGCATAAAACTCGTATTTCTCACACGGCTGGTTACTCGACCACTCCATGTGCCTTCTGGCAGCTGAAAAGTAAACAGTAAATTTGCATTTAACTCATCAAAATGGAAGCTGCTTCCATGCCACTGAGATGCCTCATCAAAAAGTGCCTCATACTTCTTGTGAAAAAACAACAAAAGCAAAAGTGAAAATGAAGAGCTTATGTATCTTCATAAATGTAACTGAGGGTTTTGTCACGATGCCAGCAGAGTGACAACAAAACTCCAACTGAGGGTGTCAGTGGACAGATTAAGGATAGAAAACACACAGAGACTTACACACACACACAGCTATGACAGCAAAGAACATCAAACAAGGACTACTGTGGATATTAATACTGTTTACATAGTCTAATCATCAGTAAATAGTTGGGAGATGACACACACACACACACACTTCAAGTAAGCTGACTAGTTTTTTTGTGAATGTTATCAATTAAGTCCAGAGTCCACTGGTTTAGGAATTTCTTTGACAAAGAAAGCTCTTGTACTGAAAAAAAAAAAAAAAAAAATCACTGGCATCAGCATTGTGCTTAAAATATATTTTTGACTGCTCCTTGGCTAAATCCAGTAGATGTGTCGCTCCACCCCTCAGCTTTCATCGTAATTTTCTGAACATCATCTAACATGCCATCCGAGTCCATCCTGTAAACAGGAAGATGCACGAGATCAGCAAATCTCCTCCCCAAGAAATGATGGATGAAATCCTCTGCAGACACACATCAGCCTTGCAGATGAGCTGCTCTGTTAAAAGGAGAATCTACTCTGAAAGTGAATGCACATGTGCCGTTCTAATAATTACAGGCAGTTTAGTCAGGATTTCTCCAAACAGGCAACAATCTACCGCGGCTGGAAACCAGAGAGACGTGAAACTGTCAAAAGACCTTTCCTCCTAGTCACTAAATATTTATTGTTACCAAGAATTCAAAGCTGATATACCATTTGTTTTTTTTTTGCTTTTTTTTTTGCAAATGTTCTGCAGGGAAGTTGTTTGGGGAGCACAAACCTTCCGGGAACATGATCACAGAGACCTCGACTTTCAACTTTGAGACAGACTGTGTGCTTGTCATCATTTATCACCATCAAAAGCTGTACAGTTTACAGATTTATCCTTGTTTTTATGCTCGTACACATCAGTATACCTGCAGGTAGGCAATATATAGGCATTATATCGATATTGTGTTATGAGAATAGATCTTGTTTGGGATTTTGGATGTTGTAATATCATTATATGGCATAGGTGCTCTGTAGCCTCTACCTGCTACATCATCATATCCACATTACTGACATTAAAATCTCTTATGTATAAATATCTTATGAAATAAACTGTGATCCCTACAATATTGTTACAATATCGATATTGAGGTATTGGGTCAAAGATACTGTGACATTTTATTTTGTCTATATCGCTCAGCCGTAGCTAGACTGTTATGTTTTTATAGGCAAAAGACAGATGGAGGTCTGGAGCTTTAGCAAACAAAGTTACTGAAAATGTTTTCATTGGTTGAATGTTTTTTTTTTTTCATACTAATTCTGATGACCAAACTGTAGTCGCTAAATCCACTGTCCAAGATAACCGAGCTAAATTTAGAAACTTGGCGAAAGATAGCGGTGTTTTCCCACCTTGACAGCTTTAATGGGAAAAGTGAGACTTTATGAGGAGACCTAAGAGGACGCGATCAAGCATCTATTTTACAATGGTTAAACAGCACCGTTATGCTGCGCTCGCTCTGCTTCCAGCCTTAATTACAATTAGTGAACCTTCCCTTTACGAGCCCAGGCACAGCACTACATCAAGCTTCAGTAAAAGTGAGTGTGTGTGCGTGCGTTTGCGTGTTGCATTGGAGGATAAACTTCTGGGAGTGCCCTGTTTGTCCTTCCAATGTTCTGAATGGATCGTCTTCAGGATGCCAAATCCCCGATCTGACTGCCAATGCACCAAGTAACTAATCACTTAAATGGCTTTGATCCCATTCTAGCTCAAAGTGGTGACATTGGACTGAACTGATTATCCATAAATACAAGTGCCACTGTTTTATTACCTGCCTGGGGAGTTTCCCTGCCTACTGCTTCTTTTGTGACCCTGAACAGGATTAAGTGGGAATACAAAAGATGGGGAATACAAAGTGGGAATACATAAGATGGATGTATTGTGTTATTGATAAATCATGCAACTCTTACACAGATCTGAATGGCCTTTTTTTGGGGGGAGTTGCTATTTCCTCTCTCCTTTCTACCCTCCTCCTTTCCCTTGCTTTGGTCTGTTGTGTGTCCCTCACTTCTCCATTGAAGTCGTTCGATAGTACGCCTGAATATTTAAAGATGAAGGTAGAGCAGCCATGCAAGCAGCGCGCTTCCTCTCCTCTTCCTCTCCTGTGTATGTATGTGATTGCGGCTCCATCAAGACAATAGGATAATTAATTAATTGCCTTTCGCCCCGCTAGACCTGTTAGGAAGATAAACCCATTCGTCATAGTGTCAGCTCCTCACAGGTCAGCGCTGCTTCAATGCTCTGCAAAGAGTAGACAGACTGGGGAACTTTCAGCACTTGACAGTCTCCAGAGATTCACTTTTTTGGTAAGCCCCATGCATAAGATTTCAATTAATATTATCTTCAGTTTTGTACGCACCGTTTGTCTCATTTATTTTATTTTATGAAGACAGATACAGCCATATTTGAATTTGCATCACGCGTTACATGACATTAAATGAGAACGCATGAAGGAAGGAGTGTTTTTTTGCTCCAGAGACCTTCAGCAATGTTGGGTCTTGTCGCCACCAGGGATCAAACCAGCAACTCTTCAACTACTGCTTCTCCATGAATATCATGTCCTCATGTGCTTTGTCTGGGTTCATGCGGTTTGCTGGAGCGCAGTGGACTGAGGAGCCCCAGCGACTTTTAATTATTCACGAATGTAAGACTTATACTTTTTATAGCTATACCTCTATGTTGACCATCAGTGTCAGGCTGCCATGCAACAGCCCACAGTGACAGTCGCAATGGATGAAGTGAGTCAAGGTGACATCGAGGAAGGTCTTATGTCTGCAGCCCAGCAATCACATTATGGTCATTAACCACTCCATATAAATTATGCTGCTGATTAGCTGTTAAAATCACTGATAAAACAATGATCTCACATCGTTAAACAAACCAATAATTTGCAATGTAAATGGGACTACACAATTAAACATGCAAATTTTACAGATAATTTTCACCACCTAACAGTCACATTAATTTTTATCTGAGAGCAAAGAAGATGTGGTTGTTGTTGTTGTATTTTTATATACCCCAAAAAAAGAAAGACAGAAATCTAGTTCAAGAAGAAAAGAGCGAATCATGCATTATTAGTTTGCCAACTACAGCAGCACTCAGCAAGCAAGACGATCCGGTGGGCTTTTAGCCATTCTCACAAGCAACATCAAAAACAGGTCAAACACCTGCTACTGTAATGTTTAATATTTCATATTTTACAAACTGTTCATTGAATTCACCCCTACAACTGCATTTAGTTGCATTAATTCCATCCATTTCGAGCTACACTGATCTTAGTCAGATGGAAGTATTTTCCCTTTCTCTCTCTAAACTGGCAAATGAGGTAACTCTATACTACCTTGCATGCATACCAAAGACCACATGCATGCCTTTGGAGAAAAGTAAATCCCTTATTTCTAAGAAAATTGACTGCTTTATAGGCACTAATTTTAGGTGGCTGGGTGCATGGATTTGCTTTTTTCCCTCTTTCCTGATTGTTTCCTTTTGTGGCTTATGTCCTTTCTGAAGAAAGGCTGCTCGGGACAGCACGGCTACTTACAGTATTTAAGCTACTTTTAACCTGCTCTATCATGTTCGGTTTTCCCACATGCACATTTAAACTTTGCATTGACTTTTTCTGAATCTGCATTGGATGTGGCGGCGACAGATGATGAGAAAATGTTTTTTCGACAGTTAAGCTGTGTGTGAATGCAAAACTCTACATTCTTCATAACATACAGCTATCCATGCGATTAAAAGACATTAAGAAAAAGATTGGTAAAAAAAAAAAAAAAACAACTGCATCTGGGCATCGGTAATCGGCAACTATACATGGATTAATGTTGCATTTGGTAGAAACAGGTCTGAAAATCTTTGTCTATGCGCTGTGTGCTTTATTACACTGTAGCTGTGCCTTAAACCAGGTCAACTAAGAGAAAAAGGGAAGAGGGAGCAGCAGGATGAAAGACAAAAGAGAGGGATGAGGCAAACGAAGAGAAAGAAGCAGCAGAGAGGGAGGTGACAATCTCTTCCATCATTTTTTCCCCTTGGCACAGTGTTCTGTCTCACAGCAGCCAATCAGATGGCTTGCAGCTAACATGCCTGCTATCTGATTGGCCAGTGTGTCAGCGAGAGGGACTGAGTGCACGGGTTCATGGGTTTGTGTGTTTGTCTGCGATCTAAGAGATGGAGAGAGACAGAGAGACGATAAGAGACAGCGGCAAAGACGCTGTCCGTACAGGAGATTGTCAGTCAGATTTGTTTCCCAAGAATGAAAGTTTCTATATGAGCAGAGGTGCAATGTCCTACCTGCCTGTCTGTGTGTGTGTGTGTGTGTGTGTGTGTGTGTGATCCTGTTCAGATGAGACCTAATAGAAAGTAGACATGTATCAGTGGCTCAGACGCAGCCCGGTCACGTTCTCCTCCTGTGCCTCAAGGGAAGCACAGGAAATTACTTTGTTTGTTAAAAAAAAAAAAAAAAAAAAACAGTAGTAATGATAAGGAAAACGAGGACAGAGAGAGGGAGGGAAAGAAGAGGGGAAAAAAGAGGAAAAATACAGCAGGGAGGAGGTCATCTGTGTCAACACTTCACAGGCTAAACAGACACAGCCTCAAGTCACAGGCTTTACTTTAAAATGGACGACTCAGCAAGGGAGGGCTCCATTTTTAAAGAGACCGAATTCTCTCATCTCACTCCCTCGCCGTGTCTTACCCGGCCTCCATTTCCTGTTTCACTCATTGAGATAGGATCCTAAAAAGCTGGCCTAAATTCCTGTGGATTCCATCTCCCTTATTCCCTGCCACAATCTATCTGAGTCCATCCTGGTTAGGGCAGATCGCCCACTCCACCCCGCCCCGCCCTGCCCTTCCTCACACCCAGATTATAGGTTTGGTCAGGCTATGGCTTTGCAGAGGAATGCCCTGACTGTCTCTGGTCCATTAAGACTAGGCCTTATTAAAAACCTCGGCTGCAGCCTCTCACAGCGTCACATTCCTCAAATAAATGCACCAGTCACATCACCGCAAGGCAGACTGCTGTTTGCATTCCAGGAAGGGAGGAAGTGAGGGTGAGAGAGAAAGGGTGAGAAACAGAGAGAGAGACAATAAGAAAGTTCAATCGAGAAAAACTAACTCAAACAAGATCAAGAAACACTTTGAGGAGAGGCATCTGAGAAAATGAGGAATGAGGAAAGTCAGACGCTTTTGGAAAACTTTATACAGCCAGCAGGTTAATTGAGACCACACACACACACACACACGTCTGTCTTCAGTCACACTATAAATAGGGACCTTAAGGTATTAAGATGACTTGTAGAACATCCTGCAAAGGGCATGACATATCTTGCTGGCTATGAACACGCGATGCAAAGTACAATGCTTGCATCTGCATGGGTTTCAATTTTGGCTCACGCAATGTTATTGATTCATCTTTCTGCTGTCCCTTTTCTACCATTCTTGACAGTATCAAGTCGCAAATAACAATGGATCCAATAAAATCCAATGAAAACAGACACAACAGAACAACAGCATAAGACGTACGTACAGATTTTAAAGTGACTATACAGGCATCTTAATGCAAGGCTAAAGAATTGAGAACTACCATTTCCACTACAGATATCATAACTCTATTAATGACCATAGATTAAAAAATGTATTAATGCAACCTTGTGTCTCTTGTATTAGCAGTAGTCATGTCACATGGACTGATACTTCGCTACCAAGCTGATGTCAATAGTCCAAAAATATGGCGGTGCCTGTTTTTCTACGGCACCGTAGGTATTTATCGAGATTTAGTATTTATTTAGATTCAGCCTTCAGCAGGTCATAACGTATTCTTTCACAACTGACTGGGGCAGTATACACACGATTGATGTTCAAGTGTGCGCTGAAGAAGAACACCTTCCAGCGGGAAGACAAACACACGTGAAAGATGGAGCGGCCACTCCACCTCGGCGTGTCCAAAAGAAACACAGCAAGTTGTGCATTAAAGTATTTTGCATTCGAGGCGGATGCTCGGGGGATAATAATAAATTTGCAAAACAAAATATGCAAACAGTGCCATCGAAGTTTCCCGTTAAATACTTGTTTCTTTTTCTAATTATGTATAAGCCTATTTATTATTTCCATATTTTTCTCGTCTCTGCAGGTAATTGAAATCCTGTGCAATCTGAAAAGCTGTTATTTAAGCACAGTTGACTTATTATTTGTTTTAAATACTTGAAGACTTAAATACTTGAATGTTCAACAGACTTTAATAAAGGAGTGTATGTTGAAGTAAATGGGATTTTTTCTTTTCCTTTCTTTTTTTGTTTTACCATGGTATTGAAACAGGTATCAAGAATTGTGGAAATTCATTGCTACTGCTATTGACGACTGAAATTCTGGTATCGTGACAGCCCTAGTTAGGAGCACAGATTCATACATAAAAAAAACATCATTGTAGTGTTTGGCAGTTATGTAACACACTGTTATTTTGAAAACTATAACAGGAGGCTGTTGCAGGAGGATCCTGTTTCAGCTGTTGCACTAAAATAATGCAAAATGGAGGAGGATGGTGTAGGCCTACATCAAACAGCAGCCCTCCAGCGCTTGCATGCATGCATGCACACACTCGCAAACACACACACAAACACATGTGCGGGCCATGAAGAATCCCAAAGCCATGCTCTACTCAGACAGTATAAACAGCTAAGACAGCCTGAGGCCGGTGCTGGCCAACTTCCACTCTGCTCCTCTCTTCCCTTCTGGCTCACTCTCTGCAATAAAAAATATCTAAAACTCCATTATACTGCGGCTAGGGACTGATTTTTTGGAACAGGGTTCACTTACGTTTCATCCCCACAGGAGGAGAGCGGGTATACCATAATTTCATGTTTTAATAAATCTGGGTACTTGGGTACTGAGAGATTTTAATTCCCATTTGTTTTCAAGGCTAAAAGAACAAGAGATTCTTCTGCTGTAGACGATTAGGGGAATACCTGACCTGAATATGAAAGCTGCTGATCAGTACTGACAACCTGCAGCCACAGTGTGCCTAAACAACATCCATTTTGCTTTCCCAGTGATGGCAAACAAAACTGTCCTATTTGCAGAGAGCCAAGTTATGCACTAGCTCTCATCTCTCGCCAGAGGGGAAAGAAACTTCTTTGTGATTCTGGAAAGAAAAAAAAAAAAAAAAAAAACGGCTCCGAGCTCGAGTGGAGAAGAACATCCTGCGTTTGCGGTACAATTGTCTTCATGGCCAATCGGCTTCAAACAACCCTCAAAGATGACAAATTCTGCTAACGTGCTACTAAATGCCAAGTTAGACAGCCATGTAATCTCATTTAAGAAGGAGCGAGACAGGATGACATTCCTGTTGCTGCACTGTTGTTGCCAAATCTAAATAGCGGTTAACTTAGTGGTAATGTCTAGGGAGTGATGTCCCTCCCCTCCGCCCTCACTTTTAAATTTGGACAAATTGCTCTCTGGCCATGTGAGGGTGAGAGAGGAATCTCTTTCAGGCTGTGAAGAAAAAAATAAATAAAGTTCTGTAACTTGAAAAAAAAAATGGTACAAGTGTGAGTGATGTTTCTGCATCTTGGATTCATAAATTCCTCTTTATCTATCCCCTTTCTCCCTCCTATCTTCATGTTATTCTCCACTGTGTGATGCAGTAAACCAAAAAAAGAGTGAAAAAAAAAGAATTAGGCTCATAAATTGCATGCTGCATCGAGGCTCTCTCTCTTTTCTTGACAGTCCTTAAGATAGTAAGAGCAACCTGACAGAGCTGTCTACACTGACGTGCACGTGAAACGCTGCCGTATCAATGTCTCTCAGTCTTCTCTCTCTGATCTATCACTGTGTCTGCCTTTTTGTCCTTCTCACTCTTCATCAGCATCCTGCCTCCCACTCACTCACCCACACACACACACACAAAATGCACACACACTTAAGGACAGACTAAATTTATGCCACACCATGAGGCACAGCCCGGCCACGGGGAGTCAATGTTGTTACAATGACACGTCCCTTTGGTTCATATTTTCATGTTGAGTTACACTCATCGAGTGTGACTTTGAAAAACCACTGAGGGTTATATCACCGACATTAAGTATTTTACATAACACCTTCTTGTCGATCAGATAAAATTACAAGATTACAAAAATGTGGTTGGATCAGGGACATCATCATAGCACAATTTTGATAGCTGGTACCAAGTGAAGTTCCACTTTATCCTTACCTGATTTTAAACCACGGCAAAAACAGAAATCCCACTCGGCTCCTTTATTCAAAAATGTTGTTGAAACACTAACAACTAAACAAACTTTACATGTTTTTATTCAAACACATATGCTATGTTAGAATAAAAACTGTGTTACAAGTGCAACATAAGCCTGCAACCTGCAAGAACACAAACCATTCCATTTAAAAAACTGATTTCAAATTAAGGCAACTGTATGAAATCAGGCTGTGAAAACAATTTCAATGCTCTCATTTTGCTTTACAAAGTGTTTCAAGTATTTAAACATATGGGAAAAATAACAAAACTGAATTGTGGAGTGGTGTTGACACTACCAACACTAAAAACACGTATTAATATTAGTATTAGTATTAATATCGTTTTCAAAATATTGGTATTGACTTGTGCCACTCCTAGTTTACATCAGTCTCATTTGTTTAATGATGGTAATAAATGTCTGAGTTTTATACAAGCAGCAGAAAAAACACAGACGTTAGCAAATGACATTAATACCTGTTATAGGAACTGTTAGAGTGCGACTACTCAGGAACTCCTTGGAGGATGCAAGACGTGAAAACAATTACACCGAAATGAAATATCTGACACACATACCGTACACGAGAGCACAGGATGTGAGGAGACAAATTATTTTATGTATTCCCTTTAGGAACTATGGATTATTGGTCTCCTCTTCCATCCTCCCCTGTTGAATTATGACAATTTGCTCAATGATACAAGCAGAAAATCTGAGTCAGAAAGACAAACAGCTAGAATATCAAAAATCCTGCGTGGCCATCTTTCGTTACATGCACGGGCACTGAACAACCAGCGCTCCATTCAGGTCTCCTCACCAGTGTCTTACAGTGGGAATTCAGATGACAGGTGCTTTGTGCCTCGTGGTTAAGTTTCGCTGATACGCAGTTTCCTCTCATCCGTGCTTCTCTCTGTACCTGTGTCTGACTCCCATCTCTCGCTTTTTCCCCTCTGTCTCTCTCCCTCTCTCTCTGTGCTGATATTGTGAAAATCAATGGCTCCTCTATCCTTTGGAAGGTCTGATGGCCGCTAATGAAATCCTATCTGCTATGAGTCATCCATCTGATAGCTGCTGGGACAACGACTGGAAAAGGACCGTCTCCAGCATCACACACACACACACACACACACACAAAATATAGATGAATTCAAACATGCGTGCAGTGCAGAAACAAATTCATGTACACCCTTATGGGCTCCATCTTACAGTCATACAGTCTGTTCTGGATAGACAAACATCCTGATGACTGATGTCGTCGTTCAAGTTTCACTTGACGACAGCAGAACACACACACACAACCTCTTTTGGAAACCAGGTTTAAAAAAAAAAAAAAAAAAAAAAAAAAAAAAAACAGAGGTGGTGAAGTCTACAGTGGGCGGATGTTTATGAGGTATATTTTCTCTAAGTACATCAACAACTTCAGACATAGGGCCACTACCAACCTGCTCTTTAATCACAGCTACAGAAAGCCAATAACACACAGTACTTTAAGTCTCCCTGCAACTATTCATCTCCTTACTTTTCACAACAAAATGAGTATCAGCCGGAGCATCCAACCACTCCCTTTGTACGTCCTAAAAACATCTATATTTTACTCTATATAACATCTATATTATACTCTATATTCTACTGATAGTGACTTTAACACTTAAGAATTATCAACCTTGCAGTGAAGTGACCACAGTAATCAATTGCCTATAATAATTTTATTTGTGAATTTACTGCGGTTTCCACATTTCATAAACAATCAGTACTGACATTTCTGCTGTCAATACTGAAACATTTTATTTCATTAAGAACAGCTTTGTTAGTTCCCAGTAGTCAAAATGTTGATATGAAATGCTAAGAGTTGTAATAATTTTCATTTTCAAGAGTGTTTTGCAGGAAAATTAATTCATAGCACTCAGCGGTGGGAGAGGGGGGATTTGCTTATATACATATAAAATGAAAAAAAAAAAAAAAAAAAACGATGGGGGAGTTGAATTAAAAACCCCATGGGAACGTGGAAGGCCTCCTGTGAGCAACCACGATGCCTCAGTCGCTATTTTTTCGTTCTCGTCTTCTTACTTTTTTTTTTTTTTACAGTTTCCACCGAGCTGGCGGTGGTGAGCTGAGACAGAGCGAACCAAGGCACAGCAAACATGGATTAGTCACCCTCGACTGGACTCTTCCCTCCCACACGCGCACAAACACACCACAGCTGACACCTAAAATCTTAAATGAAGGTTGACTTTATGCAGTTAGAGGACCGAGTAACAACTAAATCTGTCTTGAGGTGTGTTAAGGGCTGGTGGCGATGACTGACATCAGCTAGATAACAGTATCTGCAAGCATGCACTCTTTTGTCACAAAGATGCTGGTAAACACTTGCACGAATCTGTGTGTGTGTGTGTGTGTGTGTGTATGTGCACACAGTGATGTACAAGGTGTTGTAATACTGCTGCACGTCACAGCTGGCAGCAGAGCACAGCGCTCACACGGTGCAGCTGCGTCCTGCCCAGTTCAGGGTGTAAACTGTCATTTCTCCTGCAGGAACTCACCATCATCAAAATGTAATAGTGTTAGCACTTATCATCCAACCAGCTACAAGATGAATCATGAACTTATAAAATTGATTCACAGCAACATTAAAACAGGCAAAAGACAAAAAAGCTGATGTACAAGATTGTGTATTAAATGGGTTTTATAAAAGGAATGACCTATAAATATAAGTTTTTTGTTTGTTTTCTTGCAGCTCTTATCGAATGTTACGTTTTATTCCTAAGTGAATACAATGATTTCTGCTTCATTGCACATATTATGTTGTTGCAGTTTAACAGTTTTACGGTTTGCACGTGTTTTGCATTTGCACGTTTGCGTGGTGGCCAGTCCAACTAGCAAGACTCGCCAGGAATAAAACACGGACAAGGTTAACGTCTCCATGGTAACAACGTCTCCAGTAGGTGGAATCTGTTTGTGTAGTGCTTAAAGAGGAATAAAAGTTGAGATCAGATGGACTTTTTTATTCTCTGAACTAAGAGTATAATAGGCATCCTTGTAATAGCAACAATACTCATCCTTGCATGGTTACACTTTGCTAGTGAGCTGGATTTTTACGTTCAGAGCCTGACTGCTGCGCTGAGCAACATTTTACTTTTGCTCATTCGACACGTGCACGGACAAAAACTAGAGAAAACCGTGAAACCTAACATAGACAAAAACAAAGCCCATACTCAGGCGCATGCATACGCTGCACAGTGCACGGCCGCTTCTGTGCAAACAGTGCAAGCCTGCAAACATGTCGAGCACAGCTGGCCAGGGACACGTGCACCCACGCTGTGAGCCTCTTTCTTTTCAATCACATCCTCAAAACCCTCAATTCATCCTGCTCGCACACATCTCATTTCTCAGACCCTCAATCCTCACCTCCATCCCTCTCACTCTCTCTCTATCCTTATATCAACTCGTCCCTCCAACCTTCCTGACCCTCTCTCATTACTACATCTCTCCACCCTCCCAGTACCAATCTAAAAGCTGCTAATCTCTTCCTGTAGCTGCGTTTCTGCGTCACTGTGTCACTGCATCCTCCACTGATTGAAACTGACATCTGTTTTCACAGCTCTGGCAAACAGCCATACAGTACACATACACCCAGACTGTTGGCCCCAGACAAACCCACAGATATGACAAAAAGGGGATTTGTCATACATACAAGGACCAATGTGGTAAGCCCACCAATGTCAGCACATACAGTGTTGAAAGCAAATATTCATAAAACGTATTATTTCCCCGAGGAAAGCTGCCTCATAAAACACTTTAACAATGTTGAAAAACATCTATTAGCAAGGTACCTTCCATTTTCAGACCCATTTTGCTGTTTACTCCTATACTTTTCTTACTCCCACAGCTGCCAGCTGCCAACTGTACGACGTGAGGTCACGCTGAGATATTTCCAACTCGGTACGAAGGAGTTAGAGAGCAGGAAAATGTTCCGCTATTTAAAATAACAACGGTAAACATCAGGTTTTGGTATCAATCCTTCAGAATCACAGCACAAGAGCTTCTTTGTGGACTCAATATTTTGCAGCAATGTTCAATAACCATACAGGAAGAAGAGCAACAGACACCGATTTCTCTGCTGAAAGTGATCTCAGTTTCTTGATTTAAACTCCGCTTTGCCCCAAGTTACTGTGTTCAGTATCACTATCACTCTCGTCATCTGCACTTGTGACCCACAGGTGAATGAATAATTTCCCACCCAATTCTCAGGGGACGATCAAAGTCATTCTGTGAAATGTAGGACAAGACTGAATCACATAGAGGTAGGAAAGGCAACTTGAGGGAAAATTCAACAGCAAGTAAGTCACAACACAAAGCTTGTTTGGGTGTTCTCTGAATGGCTATATGTTTCAGTATGTTTCAAATATGGGTTTCAAGCATAGACAGAAGTGTCGAAACACACTGGTGTGAAGTGCAGTGAGTTGGTGAGCCTTGTGATTTAGCTACAAAATCAAATCAAGAGAAGCAAGACCAAATGAAATTCGCGTTTATGATCAAAAACAGGATTTTGTGTGAACCGTTTGAATTTATTAATTAAAACAGCAAGAGTGGAAGGAGCTGAAGCCAAGCACTAACAGTCAGCTTGGGAGCTGAATACATTACACACAGAGGCCATTAATAATATATGACCAAAATAAATCCAACTTCCCTGAGGGTATCCCCCACCACCATGTCTCTCCATCCCTCCATCTTTACTATACAGTAAAAGCACGAAGAAAGGAAAGTAGTGTAGGAGACAAAAGAGGGAGAATCATTCCACACCAAGCAGGACAACAGGAGCCAAGAGAGAGATTTTTCCAGAAAGCGAGTTAACAGAAACATTTGGAGATGGAGAGAGGCTGCAGAGACTGGAGACGCACAGATGGAGCACAGAGAGAGATGCCACCACCGGGCTTGGTGTCACCATTGTTTCGGCTCTAATGTGCTTGAGATGAAAACCACCGTCAGTCGAGGACAATACACGACAGAGAATGAGGAGAGGGTTGATTGAGCGACATGAATGGGCTCATTGATACAGCCAAGCACACCTTGGTAAACACAAAGCACTGAAGCTTATTCAAACTAGCTTTGGGCCTTCACACAACACAACAACTGAAGGTGATCAGGCCGGTCGGCAGGAATAAATACCATCATTTTATCTTTGTGCAAATCAAACTGAACGAAAACCACCGCACTACAAGCGAACGTCAGCGAACGTTTTGTAACATTAACCATGGCCTTTTCCTAACCTTAACCTCTTAGGACCTGGCGCACACATGCATGGACATCACATTTTGGGTTATATTACCGTAGCAGTTAATTCTGCTTACCTGCGAGTGACAATGCAACATGCAACAGTGACAATGCAAAATGCTTTGAATGTTTTATATTTTGTTACAAGCATATGATGCCTTACTATAGCTGTGACTGTCCAAAGGGGGCAACAATGTTGTTACTTCATTTTGTTTTTTTGCACAGTGATATTCAAAACATGTTCAAAAATATGTGTCCACAAACCAGTGTCCACATATTTGGACATCATTTTTCTCTAAAACTACACCATGTAAAAAGATGATGCTCAGTTTTTATACTTATCAGGGTCCAATAAGCCAAAATAGCAAAGAGAAATAATAAAAAAAAATGCATATCAATCAAGAGCTCGGGTCTTAAGAGGTTAACCAAGCAGTTTTAGTGACTGATGAAACTCAAAGCAAACAAAAGTCAACATCACGTGACACTGGCTATAAGCATAAATGTAAACTGGCAACATTTTATTCTGGTGACTGGGCTGAGGTCACAGAACTGAGACTGTGAATTCTTGAATTGCTGGTTTGAATCAATGCGACTACGCCGATGCAGAAAGGGAACCAGCGAATTACAGAGAAATATGTATAAACTTGAGCACAAAGCATCCTGATATTTTCTATTTCACGTGGTGCTGCATATGTGGCATTGTTGGAGAATAACTTTAAAGCTGGGTTAGGGGAAATGGAAGTAAAAATCAGAGTTCGAGGGGTTAAACACAACAGAGTATGCACGAATAAATGAATCCAGCAAATCCAGGATTACCCCCGCAATTAACTTCTGAGGCACTCTCCCCACCAAGCGAGGCAACAGGGGGGCAAAAAGGCCGGTGACGTCACACCAAGCAGGTAGTGACTCAACAAAACGCCGGCCATGCACGAGGATCAAAACGTCCTCTCTCCCTCTCTCTCTCTCCCTCCTTTTCTATTTATTTGTGTTGCCCTCTCCCTCTGGGGCTCTGACGCTATCATCGTTTCTTTCTATCTCTCCGACTCGCACGCTATCCCTGCCTCTCCACTCTGCCTACGATCCCCACCCCTCTATCTCGTCTGCTACTTGGACAGTTTACCTCACTTCATATCCTCTTCTATCGCAACCACTCCCCATTTTGTTTACCTGCTTCTTCCTAATGATGTCTTTTTGCCAGAAGTTGCTCTCTCCCTTCAGCTATCCTTCGCTTTCTCTCACCTCTCTCTCTCACCTCTCTCTCTCTCTCTCTCTCTCTGTGTCTCTGTCTCTCTGTCTGTGTCTTTTGTCGGCTCTTTCTCTCCGCTTTTCTGCCTCTCTTTCTCTAATTGGGTATTTTGGATTGCTCTCCTTGCTGAACAATATGGCTTCTGTCGCTGCTGTCAAAGACACTATCATCAAAGCACCATTTCCTTAGTCTGTGTGCATGTGTGTGTGTGTGTGTGTGTGTGTGTGCGCATGTGTGTGTGTGTCTGTGTCTTAGTGTGGAGTGAGAGATTTAGGAAGATCTTCTAATCCAGGGTCACAGGCTCAGAGAGGATCTAGTCTGTGACGGGTACACATCCATATGTGGAAGGTGTGTGTGTGTGTGTGTGTGTATGTGTATGTGTATGTGTGTGTGTTTGTGTGTGGGAGGAGGGGCGACTAACAGTCACAAAGAGGAAGAGTCAGTCGGACAGACAGCATAGTTTGCCACACCATTCACAAAACTTCAGCAAGCAAACAGCAGATATATGTGTTGTCTTTCACAGCAAGTAACACTAAAGGTCATTAACGGGGCGATGAACTACCTCTCACCGGCTCTAGATCACATTCTGCTCATTGATTGATCCGCCAGTGGCAATGACACTGTCCAGTCTCCTTTTTTTTTTTTTTTTTTTTTTTTTTTTTGACATGGCTCAGGGCACAGAGGCACCCACAGAGATATCACTGCACTGACATTAGTATTACAGCAGCAGCACAAATGCTTCTTCATCTCTCCCTGAGCAGAACAGAAGCCACTGATTCAATTAGAGCAAACATCTTTGACAAAGTAATTACCTTTTGTTTTGACAGAAGGCTCTTCTAAACTGCGTGGGCCGTGTCTGGCTTAAAAAAAAAAAAAAAAAAAAAAAAAAAGCATCCCTGTTTTTTTGAATAACAGTCCACGCTGCCTTCTGGTTATTTTAAATGTGCTACATATAACATTTTAATGGACTGAGGGTGACCCTGCATCCATGTGGTGTCAGATTTATTAATACTACATGACATTTCCAGTTAGGACCTGAACGCTCTTCCATGTTGGGTGTCCGGGTTGAAAAATTGGGGATTCTAGATGCAGCATAAATTAACCACAAGGACAAATTTAAGAGACATGGACATGGACCGTATATGGAATATAATTTCCGTGGTATTTACATGAACATCCCCTGAAATAGCTCAACATTGCTTGTTAACCATGTCTAGCTTGCTTGATATTATTAATGTTGGACTGTCAAATTTTCTGACTATAAGCACATGAACACAACCTGCTCATGTGGCTGAGCTGTCACTTGTGAGAGGCTCATATACCTGATAAATTCAACGTCACATGAATGTAAAGTGATTTATAGCCCAAAAGGAGTTGGATTTGTAGCACAAAACAGTACTGTGCTTTTATTCTAGTAAAAAAAAAAAAACACAGTGACAGTGGCAGACTGCTGAAAGGTCACACTGTAAGGGCAGTAAAAGCCCTTTATCGCACATCTCATCACTGACTATCCCACACCATGGTCACTTCAGAATAACCGTATTAACAGCAATCACTTACTTTTGCTGTACATCATTGTTTTGTTGCTTTTGTTGCTATGGTTACGCAGACCGGTTTAGGACTTAATGGCACAGTTCACAGTTTTAACACACAGACTCCAGCCAATCAGACATGAGCGTCCACTCAGACCAAGGAGTATGCATTATTAAATATTTGTGTAAAAATTTGATCAAGTAAAATTCAATGAGTCTACAATAAACAGCCTCTAATTTGCCCGCAGCTTAAGTTTATTCCACACAATGTCTGCGAAAACAATATAACCGAGGGCACAGTAAATTAGGATTTGCATACTTTCCAGATTTACTGTACAGTGTGAGGTTTTATTATTTTCTTTATGTATTATTTATGGTGTAAGTTTTTTCTAGTTTCTATTTTTTCTCTATATAATAGCCTTTAATAGTTTCTTCAGACAAGCTGAAGAAGGGTCCAGCTATGAGAACAAAACCCTCAGCAGTCTAAGCAGTTTTACTTGTTTGTTGACATTTTTTACCAAGATCTTTGTCAAACTGGAAAAAAAAAAAACATTTTGACACTGGATGTGTTCAACAGCATGTGCGTATTTGTTTTGTATGTCAGAATTATTGGGGTATTAGTTGCAAGACACATTCCCATGTATTTGGACCTGTAAAGTACAGTTCAGTTCAATTCAGTGTTATTCTAAAGAAAGGGATGTAATTTGAATCTTGTCTTCCTGCAGCTGACACTGGATTAGACAAACATGTCTGTTTATCTGTCTCTGCATCTGAGGCATCATTACATAAGCTTGTGCATGTGTGTGTGTGTGTGTGTGTGTGTGTGTGTGTGTGTGTGAACATGTGTATGAGTGCACAAAGAGCAAACTGGAAATTGGACTGTCCTGTGAAAATAAGGTCCTGTCATGTGTGAATGAATATGGGGTGAGGAGGTGTGAGGAGAGTGAGAACAAGAACAAGAAAATTCACTCTGCCTGCATTTCTCCTCCCCTCCTCCTTTCCTCGGTCTCTGTCCCTGCGTGTCTTTGTTGTGGGAAAGTTCATTTGGGTCTCTGTCAAAGTTATTGTCAACCTCTGCCACAAAGGACCTATTCTCCTCTGGCATATTCAACAATGAACCTTCCTCTGTGGCCTGGTCACAGAGTGTGGCACACACACACACACACACAGGCACAGGCATACACACACACACACACACACACACACACACACACACACACACACAGAGAGACAAATATGCAGCTAGATGAATGCACAGGCATGCACACACATGAACAAAGTGAGTTCCCCTACTGTATCATGTAAAAATATGTGCGCACACTTCTATGTTTCCGAGAAAGGAAACTGACTCAGACCGTCATGTCTCCAGAATACCTGACGCCACTAGTGGGCTTGTCTGTCAGCTTCCTATCCTGGGTAGACATTTTCATCAGGGCAGAATACACTCCAGTACATTTGTGCTCAAAGTTTAGAATGCACAGATCCCTAACTCATTTTCAAACAGAATACAAGTAAACAGCTTGTAACGGGAATACGTCTGTATGTGCATGTATGTCGGAGTTGTGCTTTGAGTTGACGCATCAATGTACACTGCAGACTTATGTGATTATTTGGATTACCAAGGCCCGCCTGTGCAAAACTCACACATGTGCAACAAACACATGTTATTAAAGCAGTAATCTGCCACTCCTGTTCTGTTCCAGCGCAGGAATTTCCTGCAGAGCTGCCAGCAGCCCTAACATTATTCTCTCCAGCATCCTGTGTGTACATCTCTTTCTTTCCCTGACTGCACATCTCAACAGGCTTGATAGCTGATAATGCAGAATGTCAAACTAATCACCACCTGGGGACTATGATAATCTAAGACCTACGTGCAAGTGCGTAGCGTCCGCTTGCAGCGCTGGCCGCGACAACACCCATCAGGCTAGACTAATTCCCAGGTTAGAGAAACCACACTCTAAAGCAGACATTTTAAAATGATGACCTAAGATGAAAAATCGGTGGCACCATTTTTCAGTTTATTCAACAGGGGAGACGTCAGGTAAATAAAATACTGCTTTCTTTTATTTTTCCCCTTTAAAACAAAACATTCATGTCATGCTGTTTGTTCAGAGAGGATATGCTGCCTTTTTTACACCCCTGGTATAAAAAAAAAAAAAAAAAAAGCAGCTTTGTGAGGGCAGGTAATGATGCGTACCCCAAATGACAAGAGTTATATTGTGTTTGAGCCAGATGGCAAAACACCATATTTCTAATTTGGGTGGAAAAGTGAGAATGACTTGGAGAAAGTTTGACAATCCCCGTGCTAAAAGGGTTCTGGAGGAAAAATACAACACTAACACAAATAATTAATGCATGTACATTTGAAAGCAAAAATTGCCATTAACAGGATTATCACTGCTATATTATATAGCAGTGATGAGTTCACGTTAAGCCGCTGTGCTAGTCCTGACCAACACAGACTGGGCTTCCCATGAGGATCTCACTCGCAAGACCATCTTGGGTCCATTATAGACCAATGGATAAATATGATGTTTTATTCAGAGATGCTCTTGACAAGCTGAGTAAGTGGAAATGAACCTGCGTACTGGTACATTAATCCACTGCTACTTCGGAAGAATGTAAATGAATACCATGAGTTGTGGTGGTTTTGGCCCAAGGAAGATGCAGCCCATTTCCACCAACAACAAATGACTGACTGCTTGAACACGTCCCACAAGCCTTTAAATGATCATCCACTATGGCCAGCAAACATAATAACCTCATTTTGACATCATGTCATATGTGAAGGAAAACTCCCCTCTCAATGTAGCAGCCATAATCATTAAACAAAAGAATAAAACATTTAATTATTAAAGCTAAAGTCGGGTAATATATGGTGTCTGCAGAATGAAGTGGAGCCCATGATACACTGTGGGCCTAAATGTCCGCTCTGACCTCTGCTTAGTAACATTCCAGTCAAGGGTTTATCCGAGGTTCAGCCTGACTGGTTTAACCCTGAACCTCCCTGTGACAGTCTGATCCAACTGGCAGAAACCAAGAATTAAAAAAAATAAATAAATAAAACCACAGATCTCAACAGACGTACATTTGCAACCGATACAGGATTGTACCGAGAGAGATGTGATTGATCTGTTCAGTTTTTTGCCGTGGAACCGCTTATAGAAAATGCCTTGTAACGAAAGAGGCGACCCCTGTGACCTTACTGGCTACTTCTTTCAACTCGTAGACTCAAAGTCCTGTGGGAAAAAGGCATCCCATGATGTCTCTGCATGGTTACCTACAGGGAAGCTGAGTAAACTACGAGTGAAATCAGCGTCTAACAAGCACAGGCCCCATTGTGACTACAGAGGAGCACACAGGAGAGCTGTTCCCTAGAAAAAGCATCAAAGTAAGTGTATTGTAGCACAGCCAGGGATGCAGCAGTCCCACGCTCAGCAAACCAACCCACACTCAGTTTAACTTCCATTTTAGGCTGGCATGAATCTTAATTATGTAAATTTGCTGAATATATCATTTCGACCAGTATCTAGCTCATGTAATTTACATGAGGATAGGATCTTCAAAAAAAGAAAACACTTTTGTAGTGTTAACTGAAGGTCATATTTTCCAACTTTTTTTTCATTTTTTTTCATTTACCACTTTATCATAGCTACACACACAATTTTAAGAATATGAATAGATTTTAAAATGTGAAAAGGGCTGGCATCCCTGATAATGTTTGCTACATCCCACTTTGCTTGTAAAGTATAAATTCATCGCCCCATAAATGTACCTAGTTTCCTCTATCTTTTATTGAAATGTCTTCCGCTCCAGCTCTAAACCAGGGACACCCTGCTGGCCACGGCATGGGGCTTTAAAAAGCAGCACTAACAAGGATTAGTGTCCAATTTTAACACCTGACTGTAATCCAGCCCTCACACAGCCCATACTAAGCCTGCGCTAGTCATTCTAATGGAAGGGAGGGTATTTGCAGATTGTTGTTTTTCACCTCCCTTCCTCCCCGCAACTGTTACCTAATACCTGGCCCGTGGCACATGCAGCTGATGGCAGGACAACACTAGGAGCGGGGGGAGTTCCTACAGATTAGCTCGTCATTCACTGGTGAACTAAAACCGCACAACCTGGCACTAAGCGCTTAGCATTTGATTCCTTATCGACAGTCGACAGGATAACTCATGGTCCAGCGCTGCACCAGCAAGGATTTGCCCCCTATACAAGGCTATACTGTATTTCTGAGACAGCATCAAGAAGTCAATATTGTGCATCAACTTGAATCATGAAATCATGAAAAATATATGTTTGGTAGCCCATCAAAAGCCAGACACAACATTTGAACTTATTCCTTTTTTTGAAAAGCAACACAAAATATCTTACTGATTTACATAGGACAAGATGCAGCTAGACTTTAACCTTCAAAATGCACACAGAGGACAACAGTGTGGAGGTCTTTGAATGATGGAGTCGTCATTAACTGGTAGGGACTGTGTTCTCTGAATGTTATTACCCCCGTGACTGGACCTATATTTATTATTTATCTTAAAGCACTGTCACGGCTCTTTACGTGCTCAGTCAGCATGAGCTTATTAGACATTATTGATCTCAATGTGGCTGCGGGCTACAAACACAACTCCTTCCAGCTGGTCAAGTGTGACTGGCATGGACGGAGTGCTCATTTTCCGGTCACCATCTTAATTATAGGTTAGATAGCTATGACGGCTTTTATAATGCCATATGAGTGACTCAGCATGAGAGTGTTGAAACGTAACCGCGACTGGCCTGGTTCGCGGTACGAAAGCATGTTGAGTTGCACAGTCAAATACGGTGTGTGTAATATCTAAAGCAGCCACCAACAGAATGCCGATGAGTTTACTGTTACCTATTCCAACTTCACAAAGCTCTGGCTACTTTGTGCATCTGGTTCATGCAGAGAGCACAAGCGGAAAGGACACCTCCTGGTGTGTCATGCTGATCTAATGCATTAAGGGTTTAAAGCAAGAAAAATTGATCCTGAGAAGTTTTCCAGGGAGAAATGTGTGCACTGGAGTCACTGAAGAATTTTAAGAATCTGTATGCCTGAAAATCCAGCGTGGTTAAACGCTCCCTGCTTTAGACTACAGAAAGCTGCTGAAGCTTCTGATGCTGCTGTCCTAAAAATGAGAAACTTATCATGAGCAATGAGGCTTTTCTCATGGTACAGTAGCATGGCTACTTGCTGAGCAACGTTTTATTACATTGAGGTAACGACTCCCAGCCTGTTCTTATCAACCAATGTTTGTGTGCAGAGATTTGCTCAGTGTTTTACTGTGCTTAGTTTGTTGAGTGTTTTTATTGTTTTATTATGTTTTTTTACTGTGCCCTGTTTGCTAACCACAATTCCCTTGCGGACCAATAAACTTTGAATAAATGAATGAATGAATCATCACTGCCCCTTCTTTCAAACTAATAGGCTAACCATACATAACCACACACTCTGAGCTTATGCACCACACTCTGAAACTCAAACGGACAGCATCCACAGAGGCGATGCCAGCGGAGCAGCACTGTGGATCAAACATGGCGAAAAGCTGCTGCTGAATATCACTGTGCCCAAGCTACTGGAAACTGACAAGTATTGGAGAAGTGCCACCGAAATTCAATGTTGTCCAAAATCAATGGATAGGAACAAACATAACATTCACCTCCATACTTAATTTAAATGAACTGGCCACTGCCACTGTCAAACTATTTTTTTCTCCGGTGTGTGAGGGCATTGAGAGCCAACAACAAGGGAACAAGAGCAAGTAGATCAATTCTGTCCAAACACTGATATACAGACACACAGAGAAACAGACAACCAGCTAATGAGACTCTTCCTGAGAAGCAGAGCTACCAGCACAGCACACACATAATAGGCCAGACACACACATAAATAAGCATGCGCACAAAAGCATGCAAACACACACAATGACTGGCACGCAGACAGGCATGGAGTTCATTTACCAAACACAGTGGGATAAATAGGCCTGAATGATACCATTACTCATGCAACAGCAACTCATTACACGTCTGAACCCCATATCATCTGGCCAGTATTGAACATGCAGGGACTGATGGGCAACATTTGAAGGAAAGGACATTATTGTAGTTCATTTATGCTGTCAACAATAATGACAAAAAAATATTTTTATTGTATGTTCGTTCCATAAATTCCTCTATGTTGTCTGATAAGCTAAAGGCAATATTTCCTCTTTTCCCTTACTCAACATTTACCCAACCACAAGCGACATTTCGATGCTGGATAACAAAACTAGAATAAATGTGGCAGAAATGACAACATGGTGAGTGTTCTGGTCAAATCAATGACCATGAATTCTCAAGTGCAGGATGCCTAAACACTATGAAAAGATGGCAGATTCAAACAGATATGGATGGATGGAGGCTTTCGTGTGCCAGCTGCAGAGCCATGGAGTCATCCCTCCATCGCCGGCCTGCCCCTGATGATGTCATCAATTAAAGGGGACATGAAACTAAAACAATCAAGATTTCCCCTTTTTCTCGCTCTCAGCCCAGCAGTGATGGATCAGTCTGACCATGGGTGGGTTCAAGCACACGCACACGCAGCCACGAATGCTGGTTAAAATGGCCTTATAGGATGAACAAATATATAATGCAATGCATTGTGTATGTGTGTGTGTGTGTGTGTGTGTGTGTGTGTGTATATACGTGCATGTGTCAGGGTACACGATACAAAGAGAATTTATACAAGTGAGCCAGCTGGGCACATAAGCCCTCCTGCACAATAAATCCAAATAATCCTTTATGACGGGAAGCGGGAAGAGGGGGGGGTGAGGGGGAGGAGGTGACACAGACATACACACACACACACACACACACACACACACACATGCACGGTTCAATTAGCCTAGCCATTGTCCCTCTATGGTAGAGACACACTCAGTAGCGGTGCCCTTCCCTGAGAATAACATGCAAGTCACCGGAATGCATGCACTCAAAATAGCAGGGCAGCTTATGACATTTGAAGCTCCCAAACAGACACACAACATACACACGCGCGCGCACACACACACACACACACACACACACACACACTTGCCAGCATATGAGGCACCGTAGCACAAGGGCATAAGGGAGGATTACACTGAATTAGAACAGAACAGAGGGGAAAGAGAGGTTTAAAGAAGAATTTCATCTTACCTTCCATCATGGTTGCAGATTTGCATTCCTCTATCTCCAAGGAGCCTGAAATGAAAGCAGGAGGTGGTGGGGTGGGGGGTGAGAAGAGAAGAAGCCCCCTGGTTACCAGACAGATACTAGGGGAGGTACAGTAGAGTAGATGGACAGGGGAGCAGCCGTGCGCGTGTGGCTAACGCCCTGGCTAACTGTGAGCCTCCAACACCCCCAGACGTCGCCTGTCAACTAGCCCAGGGACAGAGAGAGAGAGAGAGAGAGAGAGCAAGAGAGAGAAGGGGAGGTGGGGGGGGGGGGGGGGATCTGGCTGGGCTAGCTGCCGATCAGAGCTGGGGCTTGAGCCATGGATGCTGCTATTGCTGCCACTGCCACTGCCGCTGCTGCTGCTGCTGCTGCTGTTGCGGCTCTAACCTACACATTCAGCAGAGGATGCTGCGGAGAGGAGGGAGGGGGGAATGCTATTTGGAGGAGAGGAGAAAAAAAGAGGGGGGCGGGGGGGGGTTGGTGAAGAGGGAGGGGGCAGATTGCTGAGGTCACAGATGGCCTCAGCCAATCCCTGAAGCTCTTTGTTGAGTCACATGGCTTACAGCTTGAATCTCCTGACACTATGAGCAAAGAGAAAGCTAGACCAGTAATCTCTCTCTCTCTCTCTCTCTCTCTCTCTCTCTCTCCCTCTCTCTCTGCCTTTACACATGACAGTTGCACAAAATAAACCCCACAAATTTTCACATACCCAGGCAAAGGCACACATGCACAGAGGGCATAGCAAATAGTCATACACAAAACACACAAACACACACAAATAGATACAGGCAACCCCTCCCCTTCCCCCTCTCAGCCCCTACCTTATGTCAGCGCAGTGCAGCCGAGCCTGCCCACCGATGAATGACATTAATTATTTGCTCATGGCCAAAGCAGCGCGCAGGTGTGAGTGAAGTGACAGCCCCATGGTGAAAACACACAAACTCACATACACACACACACAGACACACACACACTGCGCACTAAGCCTCAGTGGAGAAACACACAAAGTACTTCCCCCTGCAGCCGCTACAGTCCTGTCTGTGCGCTCCTTTACAGGCGCTATTCCTGTAGTAGCTCTTTTCACTGTGTGTGTGTGTGTGTGTGTGTGTGTGTGTCCTGCCTCTGTGTCCCGCCCTCCCTGGAATATCGGTGTGGTTTCACTCTGCCCTCTCTCTCCTTGTCACCTCCCACCTTCCCTCCTCCAGCAGGGCATTTTACTGTCTCTCACCCACTCCCTCTCTCTCTCTCTCTCTTTCTCTCTCTCTCCCTCTCTCTCTCTCTCTGACTCTCTCTTTCTCCCTTTCTCTCTCTTCACTGGGATATCTATTGATCAATGTGACGTCATGGCAACGCAGACTACAGCTGCAACCAACAAGCAGGAGGGGCCAATAACAACCTGCCCCCAGAGAGGTGTATATGTGTGTGTGTGTGTGTGTGTGTGTGTGTGTGTGTGTGTGTGTGTGTATGCATGCTGATTAATTTTCTATGAGAGGGTGGATAGGAGCCAGAGGCCGAGCGATGACCACTAATGGAGCAAAGACAAAGAGTATTAGAGAGAGAGAGAGAGAGAGAGAGAGAGAGAGAGAATGAATGTTTATGTGGAAAATCCAAAGAGCAGAGAAGACTGACAATTAGGTGAACCAACAAAACAACTGAAACAGCAACCTGATACCTTCAACTGGACAAAAAAGTAAAATTTGGAAAGTTAAGTAAGTATGAATAAAGCGATCTTAAAAAAGAAAACATCTCACACAATGAGCCATGAAACATGTGATTGATAACACTGACTAAATGGCTCAAATATCAGATTTTACAAGTTTATATTTATTCCAGCGTGCTGTATGTCTTAAAATAATGAGGGTTTCTCAATATTTCTCCAAACATGAAAGGTAAAAAAAAATAACATAAAAGATTTAGACTGTTCCAAAATTATATGATTTCTAATTTTTTGGCAACAGTCTTTTATTTCTTGTTTCAGAGAAGTACCATTACCATCATTATTATTCTCAATGGGGTAGTAAACTCCTGATTCATAGGTGCTGGTACTGTTCAGACAGAAAAGCCAAGTCTTCTACAAAAAACATGTAATAAAAAAAATAAATAAATTCAGTCTTAGGTGCAGGCAGTATGTGCGAGTCAGTCATGCTTTAACCGGAGCCAGTTGTGTGCCTCTCCATGCCAAATGCATCCTTCCAAGTCATGCTTAAGCACATGTGACACACACACACACACACACACACACACATGCACACACAAACATCTCCCTCTGCTTTCCCCTTTCCCCTGTGTTTTTCTCCCCTTATTTTTGCCAAGCGCCCTCCATGTGGCTCATTCTGTCACTCCCTTCCTCCTTCCTTTCATCCCTCCATCCCTCCATCTCTCCACCTCTCGTGTCCCAACACCCAGCAGATGCTCCCAGAGAGGGGGTCCCAACCTCCAACCCTGTACCCACATTTATCCCCCTCCCCCCTTCCTCCTTCATCCTGTGCCTCACTCGGCTCCTGTTATTCTGTGACTTGCCTCTAGTCTCCCTCACCTCTTCCTGTTCACTCCTTCTCCTTTCTCTCCAGCTATACCCCATCTTCTTCTTTCTCTTTATCCCTTCTGTCTTACCTTTTTCTCCTCTTCTCCTAGATCTTTCTCCCCCTCTCTCTCCTCCTCCTCCTCCTGTCCTCCCAAATAGCACTGCATCTTATCCTGCACTGCCACCTGCTGTTAACATGGATCAGTGATCTATTTAGCAAAGTGCTGCTGTAAGAGTTTTACTGCAGACAAGGTGCATATGGAGGCTGTACTGGGGAGGAGGTGCACAGGATGTTAGACAGCACACCATGACTCCATCTCTATCTCTTGTCACTGGTAATTCATCTCACAGTTTGCGATCTATTGTGCAGAAATAAAGGCAGTGACTGTGCTACTGCTACCGATCCAGCTAAGGGAGGAGTGGAGCGGTGTGAGGGAGGGAGGAGGATTTGCTAAATAAAGCCTAATGCCCTATAAGCTGTGTTTTGGAGCTGAAGGCGTGGAGTCGCATGAGTAGAGAGACATACTGCTGTTGACAATGGAGAGAAGCAGGAACGCACAATCATGCAGTTCTGCACAACGCACAGGGACAAGGCAAAATTTATGGAAATATTGTGCGGCAAAGCCTTTTATGTTTCATTACACAAGCCTCACAGTACATTGGTATGCATACTTATGATGTCCTGATTCTGCCTAAACCTTATTATCTCCACAGCCACAAAATGTTGCTTGTGTATCAGATATTATGCTCTATAATATATGGGGAAATTGTGAGATGAAGAGGATGAGCAGTTTTAATGAAGAGTAAGACTGGAACCTAGTAACTGGGCCAAAATTCATGCAGATAACTGTTGTGAAGACTGGCTATAGAGAAAGAAGGGGCTAAGTACTATAACACAAGGAGGAACAGGACAAATTTAAGCAGGAGTACAGTATTCTGAGTTTTGATATGGTGTCATTCCAAACTCCATCCTTACTTATACATCCATACTTATTTTGGAAAGCAGAAGTAAACAGTTGGTCGAATTTCCCTGCTATCGAGCTTGAGCTTATTTAACGATGTGGGAACACACACTGAGTTAAGTGTATCCATGTAAGTGTACCAGAGTCTTCAGAGGTCCAGCGTGCCAACACCAGGACTCTGGTGCATTCTGGTTCATTGGAAAGGCTCTGGTAAACTTAAATGGAATTAGTGTCTTTTAGTTACTCCTGTGTTTACTCTACTTTTTCATGTCTAAATTGCCACTGTGGAAAAAGGTTTATTCTAAAGCCCTGTTAATTTAGAGAAACCAGTCAAAGAAACGTATGTGTGAAACAAACTAAAACCTAATCTGATCTAATAATTCAAATAAACCACATATTCTGGGGGTTAGGGTTAGGGAGTTAGCAGGGGCGGACTTACCATTAGGCAAAACTAGGCGGTTGCCAAGGGCCCCAAGTTCCTGAGGGCCCCATAAAACTCCTCATACACTTACGGTTAGTACAGTTATTACTTATTTACGCACATTAATTATGTTTTTAATTAAAATCCTTTCGCTAAAATGCCAGCAGAATGCTTATCGTATTATGTGTGTCTCGGGGCCCCTGTTTTGTGTGTTGTCTTCTCATTTCAGAGGGCCCCATGCCTGCCTTTGCCTTGGGCCCCAAATTTCTTAAATCCGCCACTGGGGGTTAGGATTAGGGTTAAGGGTTTATTTTATGTACAAAGATGTCCAGGATGCTTCCATCTCTCAATCATTGACATTTTAAATATTTCTTGTTAGTAAGCAAACCTGCCTGCCTCTGGTGCACCTTGCAAATTGTTCACTGAGGAACTTCATGCTGGATATTACGACCACAAGAACAACCCAATAAATTGATCGTTATGAGCGGGGAAGTCTGAATATTATATGATTACAATGCTGCTGAATTGAGCTGTTTTGCGGCGATACATTAATGTTGCCTGGTCACTCTGTGCATGTGCTTCACTGAGTCCACGGGAGCCGATATTAAATCTGGTTAAACTATCAAATACCATCCTGAAGTGTAGCTTGGTGCTGTGTGACTCCAATTATAAGCAATATCACAAATCATGATCATATTGTGCATCCTCAGGCAAAACTGTTGTGACAGCATCCACTTTGCAGCTATCTCTGACCTAATTTGGATGTTTTACACTTTATAATTACCCAGAAATAAGAAGTAAAAGGACACCTGAAAGCAGCATCTCTCTCTGCCTGGTTGGCTGCTTGCTCCATGAAGAACAAAAACCATGTAACCTTGCAAAGTTATTGTGAGAACTATGCAAATTAATAGACAAAACTAGGCCAAGTTCAATTCAGCTACATTGTATTGCAGAGGACAGTGGATGTGTTACACGACACTGCACCTGGATGACAGATTGTGGCATCATTTTATCAATCAACGTGAGTTTCAATTTTTTTTTTTTTTTTTAAACTAAAAGTGATATTTGACACCAAAATGAAATAAAAACAAAAGGAGGAATGTGCCTGTGGGTGAGCAGAGCAACACTAAGGAGGGTACAGTAGACAGCTAGGGAAATGAATCGGCTGTGTTTGACTGTCATGGGACTACATCTAGCCTCTTTCTTCTGTCTTTTCTAGCTTCCTTGCTGTCCTCCTTTCTCCCTTGCCACTTCTGCCTGTTTTTTCCTATCTCCATCTCTCTGTCTCAGCGGCATAAACACACAGCTCCCTTTTCCTCCGCTGCACCTTCTAAAAGGACACACCGCACAGTGCGTACATGCACACACACCCACATAACGTGCATACTGTTGTTTGTGTTACTGTACACATGGACTCCAACACCCACACCTACAAACATTTTAAGCCACCTGCAGAAATAAATTATGTTAATGAGAGGGCGAAGGAGAGTGGTTGCGCACACACAAACTGCACTCATACACAAACTGCACTCACACACAAACTTAGCATTAGTACAGTTGTTGATGGAGATCATTAATGTTGCTAGCCTCATCTGCACCCCCTGAACATGTACAGTAGGCATGCAAGAAATCTCAGCATAGTGATTTATATTCCATATTACTGCCAAGTCAGCAGATAAACCATATACTGCCATTTAACTGAAGAGAGCAAGTAGTAGCCCAGAGAAAGGTGTTGCTCCTACCTGCAACAATGCGAAACCAGCCGGTGCACAGTTCCTCAGCCATTTACAGCTCTCTCCATGGATCCTCTCCGCACAGCCAGACAGAGGGACGAGGAGCGGGAGGAATGGACGCAGGAGAGAGATGGAGTCTGCTGGTGAGGAGAAGAGGGAGAGGTGGGTGAGAGGAGGACTAGCCAAGGACTGTGCCTGACTGAGCGGCTCAGAGGACACACACGCCGACGCATACACAAACAACTGCACGTGCACATGCACCGACAGGAATCTGCACAGCCTGTGGAGAATCGCAATGTGGCACACTAGGCTACAAGTGCAGACCAGGAGGACAGTGAAGGTCATCATGGTCTTTCTTCACTTTACTGCAGTATACACACACACACGCACACACACACACACACACAGACACACACACTAAATGTCCTAATTGAATGATTCATCCTTATCATGGAAGAATTACACCTGTAATTAACGATATAATTAAGCCTGTAGGATTCATGCAACTCACAGATTCTGCACCTTCACACTACTGAATCATGTAGACACTCATTGTTTTCAATAGTGTGTATGCAGTGGAGTGTGTATGCATCACTTCATCTGCTCTGCGGACTTCATTGTGTAGCACCTATCTACTCGATTATGTCTTGCTACATGTTTAAAAAAAAATAAAATAAATGAAAATAAAACACTGTGCCAGAGTCATGAAGATGAACAACATTCAAGTTAACCTGGAGGAGGTGAGAAACTACAGTCAAACATTTGCACTTTGATGTTGTGAAATGTAACTGAATATTTGGGTGCTTATAATCATTGGGAGTAAGGATCAAAATAAAGACTATATGTTTGATAAAACCTCTGAAGTCTGGGAATCACAGCACACACTGAAGTGAAAAAGGGAAGAGAATTTGGTGACAGAAATTAAAGTTGGCAAAAAAGAGTGAACTGTTTCCGAGTGACAGAGCGCAGCAATGGCATACTGTATTCTGTTGGCGCCATCTGCTGTCTGCTTTCACACAATGCTCTTACCCTACACCTCCTACCACCCCTCACATCTCTTATCCCCTTCAGCACCTACTCTCTTTCTTATTCTCAGCTGTTCCTCCATCAGTCGAGATTGAGGCCTAACAATGGAGTACTACTCAGTGGCTGCCAGATGTTACAGGTCCCACCTACTGTTTCACATAATCTGTCACAAAGTTTGATATGGGCCACTCTTCTGAGGACCATTTTGCATAACATACTGTACTATAAAAAAAAAAAACAGTCCCATATTAAAGTCATTATACAGTAGTCACCAGAAAATGGGCCATACTGAAATATTCAGATAAGTAAATTAAGAGGGATAGTCCCAATCCACCTTCATCAAAAACACACAGACACACACAGAAAACTCACAAATACATCCTCATATAACCGAATGCACAGAAATCCCAGGCCCCTACACAAAGATAACATATTTTCCCATATATAAGAATTGTCAATATTCTGACTTACTTGTTTACTAGTTAGATTTGATGGAAGATTTAAGAAAGGTAATATTCTGCTAGGCTGCATTAACCCTGCCTGGTAATTAACAGGGAGAAAAAAACAGATATAATGTACTGAAAACTGTTGCTTTTCACTGAAACATATAGTGACATGTGTTGATCCAAATCAAGTTACAGTGAGGAATCTTCATGACAAAGAAGTGGATGAAATGTGCATTTCATTAACATTCATTCACATTTCAAAATGCACTCTGTGTTTGTGCCTCTATTGCACTATATTCTCCAATAAATATTCTCTATTCATGAAATGCATTGATAAAATGAACCCAGGTAAAAGCAACTATCTGTTACTGATTTGACATATTAAATATGCAGTATGACACAAAAGTATTAAAGACAAGCAGACGCATTTCAGTGGGATCTTTAAGCTCCGAGATAATTGAGATGTGGTTTGTGCAGAGGGGGCTGCAACTCAACATCAAGAAGATGTCCCTGATTTTTTGTGCATTCAGTGTAGTTCACTGCAACACTAATCCTATTATTAGCGATGACAGTCCCTGACAGTCTAAGTGGGCTATAATAATTTAGCATGAAAGCTATATCATTGACACCAACGACAATGGCATTCATTTCACTCTCACATTCAGGCCTGGTGCTGCGGCGTCTCCGGCCCTTATCTCTGTAAAACACACTCTTCTGTGAGCAGTGCAGCCTCCTTGGCATTTAAACAGAGAGCCGTGGCTATTCAGAGATACACCTGTGGTCCATGATGCTCTTCTTTCCTGAACATGTCAGATACCTCTCAGACGGCCGCCACTTGTGTGGAGTGAGTGTGTTCATTTCTAATGGAGCACCAAAAAAAAAAAAAAAAAACTAGGCTCAAATAATCACCCTCTCTCTCTCTCTATCCCCACGTCATCACCCTTTATCCCTCCCTCCCTCTTTTTACCTTGCATCTCTGTCTCTCAATCCACCCCCTCCCCTCAGTCTCCCCCTCTCTGACCTACTTTTTTAAATACAGTACCTCTGCTTGCGTCTGTCTCCTGTGGGGGGCAGTCTTGCTCTGGGCTCAGCATTCGTCTGTGACGTCTCTCTGCATCTGTTTGCAGGTCAATCTGGGTTTTTTTTTCTATAACCACCAGCAAAACTAAAATTCAAAATGGGTCACCATTCTGTCATTGTGTGAGTACAGTTACTGAGGGAAAGCAGCATTTAGCGGCAAACCGGCCATTGTAATTTGGCAAGGGAACTACTGTTGGGAGTGTTGGATGATATATGATGGTGCTGTGTCAGGCCACTGCAGTCTGATGAGCTCATCAAATTTCCATCCTAAATTTCCTCATGAAAGACACTGTTTGGTGTGACACACCGACAAGCAGCAGCTAAGAGAAAAAAAGGCAAACAAAATAAGGAGTGAACTGTTTATTCTGCGATATCAGCTAACTTGAGTTCTGGCCCCTATACACAATGAGCAGATCTTTGTAAATCATCTTTGCATGTATTATACTCCATCTCAGAATAAGTGGCAGCACTGCCAACTCTTCCATTTTTCTCCTATTTCAGCCATCAGCCCACGACTCCTCAAACAGACAGGCAGACAGCCAGGCCTGGGACAAGCCTGGAGAAGTTAATGAGAGAGAGATGCAGCATAAAGTCGACCCTGGATGTTGACATGAAGTCATTGGGTTAGCTTCAAAATACACAATATATTGACAATCATAGTAAGTCAACATCCTAATCTAAAAAAAAAAAAAAAAAAAAAAAAAAAAAAAAAAGAGTCAAAACTGAGAATCCAACGCAGTAAGCCCCTGTTTCTTGCCACATTCAGGTTAAGACAGTGAATGGGGATGATGACCTTATTCGGCACTAAAGGGCAGACTTCACTGAGGAGCGGGGAAAGCCCAGTGGCACGCGACTGTGCACTGATGTAAACCAAACCAACAGGAAGAGAGAAGGGCAGCCTTTCTCCTACGATCAAATCACCAGGTTCACTCACTGCCGAGAGACCACTGCTGCCCAAAACCAAAATGAATGGGAACCTCAAATAATAATGCGAGCACTGCTTCAGGACCTGGGTCACATCAGTCTCCCTTCTCTGATGTTTTCTGTCACCATTCACAACAATATCCAACAAAGTGGAAATCCCATCCATTGAAAAGAAACAGAAAATATAAGTGCTTCTGAAAATTTAACTTTGGTTGTAATTTTCTCTCTGACATGTTGCTTTGTCATATAAGGAATATCAGTCTCATTGCAATGATTTCCCAAGGAAGAGTTTTTGGTGCCATATTGTTTCCTGGGCAAAAAAATTTGCCCCTGGGACAACAGATGACAGTCTTCACACTTATTTCCCATATAAAGTGCTCAGTACAGTACAGTACATTATGGTTAATCACATCAAACTCAGTGTGTATGAGGCTTAAAACTACCAAAATATACAGATTAATCCAAATGAATGAAGAAAAGAATGGAAGTGACTTACAAAAAGTGAAATATTCATTTCAGCTCCATTGGCACATGCAGGAAACAGCACGTATGGAGCACAATAGATGAACAAAACTCAGCTCAATAAACACAGATGAAAAGATTGGCCTGTAACAACCCATTTCCAGTCAGTACTCTTCCTTGGCCAGAAATGAAAGAGAGTGAGTGGGGACCAGAAAAGTAAGAGAAAAGTGGGACAATGACAAACAGACAAAGGTCCAACCCTGTATCAACAGATTCAACTGCCACAAATACAAAACCATTAGATTGCATATTGATACAGTGCAAGATAAGAGAGAGAAGACAAGTGAGAAAAATCACAAATCACAAAAACATGAGATCAAAGTCTTCTCTGAGTCCCTCCAGAGAAACACTGTAGTGCCAAGCTTGTTATGATTAATACTAGGCTCCAAAATCAAATATTTTTAACCTAATAACTCAATACTGATATCGTGATGATACTATAGTTATGACTGGTGGTGCTTTCACAAACTATTTCCACACTGAGGCTTTTGAAAACACTCATTAGTGATGTGGATATGATGGCCAAGCAGGTACAGGCAAATAACAGAACAGCTAGAACAGTCCAATAAATTCAGAAAAGGCATAATCACAATATTATTATATCCAAAAACCGTAGTCTGATATCACGGTACCTATAAAATATTGATATATTGCCCAGTTAATGCATTGCACAATCAGTTGTGTGGTCTTTCTGTGTGCAGTGCTAAGTGCTGCCTCTCCATTGCTATCATCCCTTATCTGAGACTTCCTTTGCCTCATGTTCCAAAGATATGTTCCTGTTTTTTTTTTTTGTTTTTTGTCTGTTTTTTGGCTCATGTTCCAAGTGTCACGTCCCATGTCCCACAGCCTCGCGTCATTTCCTGCATGTTGCTGTTTCAGCCCCCCTCCAACCCCCCGGCCCCATGCCATCTCTTCCCACCTCAAAGACGGCCCGATGAGGGACGATGATTAGGCCGCGCTCATTACATGTACACAGTCACATATAGAGACAAATACAGGCAAATACACACCCAGCGATTAGGCAGGACTGATTGCGCTCAAACTAAAACATCCCATTTTGCAGCGGGGAGATGCATTCAGGGTAATAAGGCGTGGCGGTGGCAGGGTGCCATGTTGTGTGCCTACGTGCCGTCCAGCCACTCCTGATGCCCTCTGTCTGTTAGTGCTGCCAGCCGGACACACTGTGGCCTGTTATTAGCCCACTCACTGCACTGCCCAGGGGACCACACACACACACACACACACACACACACACACACACACTTCATCACAGAGCAAGGTTTTCTCTGTAATTAGCACCCACTTCCTAATTACTTGATAAATGTTGAGGGGGTTGATTGCCTTCTTATTGGTGGATTTGCCTTGTTTAGTCTGATGCTGTTGGTGGGTTTATTTTGATTCATGGCATTATGTTCTTAGAGAGAGACAGGGGAGTTCGCTAGACGCAACAGCATGGGGTCGTTCCCTCAGAGAAAATGTTCGTCATAGAAACAGTATTTATTTCAGGTGCCAATTGGTAGGTTAATCTGTCAACTCACTCAATCAGAGTGCAGATAATAATTCTACTGTGGCTAGTTGGAGAGTGTGAGCACCACAATTTTAGAAGCTGATCAGCTCGATTTCTAAGCAAAGTGGGGTACGGGAGCCACAAGAGATCCTTGAGGTGATTGTGAGCTAAATGAGGAGCAGTTTAATTTCAGTATAATTAAATTCACAAGAAATTAAGATCCAAAAATGTCTAACTTTGGTTTTTGTGGTATTCAACAATAAGGCATTGCCTACTCTAGAAACATCCCTGCCTGCAATAAACGAATAACCTATATGTCAGCAGAAATACAGTGTCATATATTTACATTTCTCACTGCCTCTCTAGCCTATACCAGCAGTTTAGTGACAAACAATGCCAGCCTGGCCTGTTCCCTGACCCCGAGCCCCATCCAAAGTAAATCCCCGGTTTCCAAGCCCTGCTCCAGTCCCTTGCCAAGCCCCGGTCTAAGCCCCAGTCCTCCCCTCCGGCCTCAGAACAGGGGATGGAAAAGATGAGCTCATCCCTCTGATACTGCGCCGCTCTGGTCTGTGGTCTCCCTAATGGTCTCCAGGATGTCAACACCCGTCCAATATGTGCCTCTTACTCAGACCAATTACCATTTCCACACGGGGCCCAAAGCCTAAATAAACGCAGAGCAACTCGCTATACAATCAGCTTTCATCTATAAACTCCAGAACAGTTTAAATTAGGCCTCTCCCAAGAGTACTGGCCGTTGCTTGGACAGTCAGGCTGAGATGACAGAATGGAGTCAGATGAACTCACTGCAGGGATTTTCAAAGGAAAATTTAAGAGAACTGAAATAGCATCAGGATGAGCACTACAATCCCTAACTTCTTTGGGTAACAGAAATGGAAAACCGTGCACTTACTATAAACACACGTCCATCAGCCAGTAATTTAGACATGAGGCTTAATTTAATTTGTGAGACCTGATTCATTTTGACTGGACACTGACCATCTGGGGGAAGACCACCGCCAGCAGAACCACGCCTCTGCATCAAACTGAGGTGGCAACAGAAAACCACACAGGGTTATGTCAGAGAACTCATCCACAAAAGCAAAACGGAATTAGTGATGAATAAATAAACAAATAAATAAATCTTAAAACGCCAAAGCTTGCTCACTGGCTTGCTCCAGTTTGGCTGGACACCCACGAGAATGTTGCTAATATGGGTTATGAGTGTGCTGTAACGGAGCTGCTGGGAACCAGGATACGCCTCCCAATGACGCATTTAATGCTGGGCTCATAATTCATGAGGCATCCTAAAATAGGAGTGCAGATTTTTTTAGACATTCCTGTATCTGACAGCATCGGAGAGGAGCAGGAACTACGGGGGGGAGAGCTTCCGTCTTATACAGGTTATGAGGCAGAATCACACTCGTGATGTTTGAGGCGTTATTTACGTGCCACCGATCTGTAAAGCTCCCACAAGAGCACAAATAGGTGTTTTTTTAATACAATAATCAATTTGTGACCCCTCGCCCTATTTGAAAACTGGTATGTGATGTCTGGAGATTTCACTGAGATGCGATGATACCAACCAATGATTTCAACCACGGCCTGGCTAGACTGCTGTTCTCCCACATGTTATCCAATCTGGCCCTCGTCTAAGTTTCTCCCAGAGTTGTAGTCAAGTCACTAGACCTTGAGTCCCAGGCGAGTCACAAGTCCTCAGCGTTCAATTTAAGCCCAAGCCTGTACCACCAATGTTGGGTCTGAGTCCTGTATCTGTGTCCAAGTCCAGGTCACCAGGCCAGTCTGCATTACCTGTGTCTGAGCCCAAGTCACCTGTCCATGTCCAAGTTGATTTTCAGGCTTGACTCGGAGCTGCTCTGCTTCAGAGACCGAGCTGACATTCATTTAAAAAGGTAAAAACTGAACAAAAATGACAAAATCTGTATTGATGTTTAGAAAAGCGCAACCAAGTAGAAACCACTAATGTTAGAGCTTTCTGCCAGCTCAATGCCACTTGCTTGTCTTACTGTACTTATACTAAGATCTGTTAAGATTAAATTTCACTAAAACTAATTGTAATTCTTCCAAAAGCTTTTCTTAATGGTGCTTTTGTATATTTTGTCCTTTTTCAGCCTCTATAGGACAAGGTAGGAGGGTGGTGGCTTAGCTAGTAGCTACCAGTTTATTTTAAGCATTTAAATGGACTGTCAGGTCCCTGCTCTAAAGATAGGAACTGCATGTTTTAAAAATGCAGCAGGACATTGGTAATCAGAAAATTTAGGTGATCAATATACACATGGTAAATTTACATGGCAACTCAGTGCACTCTAATGTTCCCATATAGCCTAACATTGTCATGATATGCAATGATTTGCAGTCAATGGATTACGAATATTTTGATGCAGCATTGAAGGCTTTGAGAGATGTCCAGTGGCCTCCAGCTCTGCCTACCGGAGCAGGGGGCAGGCCTGGGTATCATGGTCCCACTTTTTTAACTATCCTTTTATTCAGCTTAAATGGCAGTTTCCTCTTTGTCCAACCTTTTGTAGTTTGTGTTGGTCTCTGTTGATCTGAGCTCTGATTTAAGAGGCAATGGCTGATTGTGTTCTGAGCCATTCTGGTGTGTGTGAACATAGGACCAGCCCTTCACAGACACACACACACACAAACACACACACAAGCACAAACACATGCACACACAGAGAGCAGCAGGACTGGTACATCAAAGGCCTTTGTTCTAATGTCGAAGCTAACTCGCTTTTGACAGAATGCAGCAGATGTACAATGTACACACATGCATATTCACCACTGTAAAATAAAAATGTACACACAGACAAGCACAGATGGATGCATGTGCGCACACGTACACACATAAGAACACTCCTACCCAGGAGGCACAGCATGCCTTGCTCTTTCTTACTCATCGCTGACTCGTTTCACACCGACTCCACAGTGTCAGATAATAAAGCATATGTTCTCCGGTTCTCCTCACAGAGAGACTCAGCTCACCCACGCGCACACAGCTCACCCAAATCCCTTTCTCACACTTCCGGTAGACTCTCTGCCTTATGTGAGCACAGGGCATCACTGCAGCAGCATGCACGACGCTCACAGACTCACCATTTGACTACAGAGCACCTTGATCCAGGCCTGCTGGATCACACTCATTATTGTATATGGTATTTGTTACTCAGCTATACTCTTATCTGATTTAATACCTGAGCCTAACAAGTTGAATGACTTATTACCACAGAGTAATGTATAGGCTTTCAAACGACACGGCCGACTGAGCTTGAACAAAAGTTTATTATAAGCCCATATTTTATCATGATTAATATAATTTTACCTCGCATGACAGTTTAACAACTTTGGAGGTGGGCAGATGATTTGCAGGAGTGATGGGTTGGCCGGCTGACTGGTTGGATTTCCGCCTGGCAGGCTGGCAGTCTGACTGATATTTTGAGGAAATACTCAGTGTGCTCCTCCACACTGGCATCTCAGGCTTCCCCCATGAATAATCTATACAGCATGAATGACTCACCCTCTCTCCAACAACAACAACAACAACACTTATTTAACCATGCAAGTTGACTAAGAACATATTCTCATCTATATTTACTCCGGCGTGCTGAGGAATTCCCGGAAGCTGCCGACTTTGGATCGGATGAGTGGTTGTTCGCTGTAGCAAGTCCATGCATTTGTATTGGCAGTATTGTAATTCGGCAGCTTTATAGATCTCCTAAAGATATATTTTAGTATATATTTATTACTCTTATAGGGTATGCAAAGTTTTTTTTTTCATATTTTGTATGTAGCTACTTTATTTTATTTTGTTATTTGCTGTGTTTATTTTTCTGAATCTATGAATTTCTCTCTTCTAGCGGTGATAGGTACACTTTGTGCACTATTGTTCCTGAAATTCCCAATCTGGGACCAATAAAGTACATCTATCTATCTATGATGCATCACTACCAGTGCCTGCCAAATGTCTCATATGTGGCTTCATACTGAATTATTTCTTTACTGAGCAAAACCTGAAGCAGCCACTTCCCTAAAGAGGTCAAACTTTCCAGTGTGTTCTGCCATTCAGCTCCTGGCCTCCTGACTCCTATAACATCAACATGCTGAACAGGTCTGAACTCGCACTCAACAACTTAACACGCCTCTCTCCCACAACAGACATGGGTGAAATAACAACGGAATGTGTTCAGGGAAAGGAATTTATGTGTTGAAAGTTTCGAATAAAAGTGTGGAATACTTGTTTTATATTATTTTGCGAATACGCTTCCCAGCTGAGGTTTCCCAGATATCTAGGGAATTAAATTTGTGGTCCAGTATAATTTTTTGAAACCATTTTCAAATGTTTTTTTCCCAGGTCTCTCCTGGACTGCAGTGTAATATGAGGACAAAGTGCTGTCTTCACACACACTCTGAGCCCAGAACCCACTGCCTGTTAATGCTGCAACCGACGGTTTTCACAGCTCAACACAGGAAAGGGAGTTCAGGAATTTTCCCATGCTCGATTCCCAGGCAAAGCACATCCAAACCTGAAACCTCATTCCTCACTCATCACACTTGATCTTGGAAATCCCTTCTCTCCCCCGCAACTTTTCCCATATCTCCCAGACCTCTGCTTGAACTCAGCCAGGATACACGTGCAGCAGACCTCTGGTGTGGTATAGTTACACCAACATGATACCCCAAAGCAACGAACTAAATCTTTTTCCTGACATTTTGCTTACAAACAGTTGTGAAATATCTCCCTTCTGCCACGGTCTCAACATTTAGTTTTGGACAACACCTCATTTGTTGCTTTTTGGCACAAAGGCTAAAAAATGTACTGTAATCTTACAGTTCCTCCGAGGTGAATAGACTGACGGTAAGAATTACAAACTAAGGTGCAGTGTGTACCATCTCTGCTTCCCTGAGGCATCACATGACCAGAAATATTAGGACTGCACCCAACTCAAAATTTCCAGAGTTGACACAGAGTCAGTCTTACAATATGATAAATCAACTCCTCGCTGACTGCAGAGGACACTGACTGATGATTCCACTCATCGACTTTCAGGCCCCCGGTAAATATCGAAAGGATTTGCTTAATAAAGTAAACAACTCACAGCACACCTGGGAGTGGGGGTGGGGGTGGAGGGGCATTCCACAAAGCAGGATTGACAAATTAGCCAGATAACTCTAAAAACTGTTACAAAATATCATTTTCATCAGTAAGTAGAGATGTAATGATCCATCCCTGTGGATCAATGAATCGATTAAGTTATCAATGATCGGGTCATGCAGCAGCCAATAAAAAATTAGGAAATTCACTTCCCTCTTGCAGACAAATTTGCAGTTTTGAAACATTTAGGATCTCTTAATATACATAGAGAGAGAGAGAGAGAGAGAGAGAGAGAGAGAGAGAGAGAGAGAGAGAGAGAGAGAGAGAGAGAGAGAGAGAAATAATAAATATAAAAAGAAAAAAAGACTAATTTGTTGTATTGCACATCTAAGGTGATGAAGCATAGATGAGCATTGTTTATGTTCATAAGGGGAAGAACACAGATGAACAGGTCTATTTTATCCTTTCTATTAGAAAGACTAATTTGTTTTTCAAAGATCTATTTTTTATTTTTATTAAAAAAGAATAGGTTGTTTTTCATTTATGCCAGGAAGAACTTATTGATAAACATTTTTGAATCATATTTTAGTTGCAAAGTGTGAGTTAGAAATGCAACTGAATGTGTGAAATGGGAACAATGTCGTCTCATATCTGATCTTAATTACATCAGAATCATATTGTGTCAGACTTTGATGTGGGCAAATATCATGAGGTATGTGATTTACAGCACACCTCTGTTATTAAGCAATCACCAACGTCAATGACTGAGACTGACAGTTGAAGTTTTGTTTTGTTTCGTTTGTTTTGCCTAACTTTCTGATCCTGCTCTGACGAATGCTCGCCTGCTCCGGCCGGTCCCATGCCAACAACGTGTCTGAGACGGGGTGGGAGTGTTGGAGCGTGGAGCCAGAGCCAGCATTCAGGTGCAGCTCCATGTGACTCATCACACCACAGCAACACCTGATCAGCTTACATGACAAATTAAGGACTTCAGATGAGAAATATTAGGTTCATTGATTAGGGACAAATCGCATCAAATGCTGAAGGCCTAGAGAACGGGCTGTGATATTTCAAGCTTGGTGGATCGACATGAACAAAATGATCAGACTGCGGCAGCGCCAAAACATAATTACTCAGCCATTTCATACGAACAGAGCACTCCCCCCTCAGCTAGGTCTCTCTCTCTCTCTCTCTCTCTCTCCCTCACACTCCATCCTTTATGCAAGCACTCTCTTTGACAGACTGGATCTCAACATTGCATAATAAACTTCGACCAGATGCTAGATTGTCTCCAGAGGGTGTTGACTTTTGCCACGGCGGCTGTGATTGGCTCGATGTCAAGACACTGATGTTCAAACCAGACGGTGACAGGACCTCGGTGGCCTTCATCCCTGAAGAGCAACTTCCAAAGAAACCCTGACGACCACCAGTGCCCATGCATAATACCAAAACCACTGAAAACTACAGGATGTATCTGTTCAAAACTTTGCATCTGCACACATCCACAGCATGGATGCAGATGCAAACTGCATAGAGTTGGTCAGACTAGAATAGGAAGCACAGAAAACACCCTGAGTGTTCACACTTTACATACACAGCATACAGTATTCTGGCTATATTCCCTCACAACATGGGTGTTAACCCCCTCTGATCAATGGTTTCTCATTATTTTCCCCCCCTCATCCTGTCTTGTTGAATCTTCCTATCCCTTTCTGTGCTTTTGAGCCACATTTGTTTGTTTCACACCAGTGCTGTAACTTCTAAAACATTAAAAGAGGAGGTAGGAGGGGAAAAAAGACATCTATACTTATTTACTAAATCAAATTTCTAGCTGTATTTGTGCCACCATCTTCAGCAGGCCTACAGACATGCATTCAAGTCAAGGTTGTTTCTGTCTGGCCCGGGCGTTGTGGCAGTGTCACCAGCTTTGGACAACATATGAACCAAACTTAAATAAATAAATAAATAATAAGGAATGGTAAATCCTAAGATGTATTATAATAATAATGTTGCCATTATTTCCCCCACTAAGAGTCCTGTCTTTTAAAACTACACGTAGCCGACCTGTGGCTAAGACATGGCACAGCAGGCCTACACATTAGTGCTTTTATACCTTGCCTCCTTCCTGCCTACCTTCATATAAAAGATGCTTCAAGTACAGTAGTTTCTAGATGCATAAACTCAAACTGTATTATCAAAATGTAAACATTAGAAGCAGGAAAAGCCTTATTCTTCAGCTGCTCCACTCGTGTATTTTTCCTCCCATTTCCATTGACTGTGGTGTTAAAGCTGCAGGTCTCTCTTTGGACTGGGCTTTGCCTGAACAAGTGATTAGTGACTGGGCTGGCTCCAGCACCTGACCGCCCCCTCCCCCTCCGCTCCCCGGGCCCCTCTAATAATTCACCCAAACCGGCCCATGCACACTCATTTCCCCCGACAAACCTTAATACTGTGACTTGTTACACGGTTACGTAACGAGGAAGTCTGGCATGCCACTTTCCACTCGCCTCCACTCTTGCCATGTGTTAGTCGAAAATGTGGCCCAAGGACGTGCAACTGTACCTGAGACACCTGAGACTCGGCCGCGTCCTCTTCTGCCGCCTAAACCAAACAAACAGTCCGCGGTTTGATTACAGAGAGGCTCTACTTTACTTTAAATCCGCCTGTGCTGTTTTGGTCGATACGCATCATGGCATGCTGAGTGACCGTCGTGCCTGTCAGAGAGCCAATGGGTGTGTTTGTTTTTCTGTGTGTGTGTGTGTGTGTGTGTGTGTGTGTGTGTGTGTGTGTGTGTGTGTGTGTGTGTGTGTGTGTCTGGGAGAGAGAAAGAGGGGGCGGGCGTGCTGCGGCTACCGGGGGCAAACCCAGTTCAATAGCTTTTGTTTGTTTGTTTGTTTTGTTTTGTTGTTTTTTTGTCAGTAAATACGGGCTGAGCTAAAATGTTCTGAATAAAAAAAAATCAAAATTCAGACAAAGTTTATTATCACACAATGTCTAATAAATTATTAATCAGTTAATCAAAATATCTATCTATGTATCTATCTATCTATCTATCTATCTATCTGTCTGTCTGTCTATTTGATCTGATGAATGGATACAGGGAGTGGCGAACAGCGCCCCCACTGGTTCATATCATCTGTAGAGAATTCATATTGCTGTTGCTGGCCTAATGTCTAACCCGTGATAAACTGCACAAACTGTAAAAACTCAAATAGATCATCTGTGATTACAAGCAGTGAAGGAAGCTTGTTGTCTCATGGAACAGGGCGCTCTGCTTTGTTTAATTCAGTGTGCTCTCTAACACATTATAATGTCACATGATATATTTTGAACTGACAACAGCTGCTGGAAAATGACATGATTTGCTTCTCCGCTGACTGTAATTCATGGGTTGTTCATGCGTTTATGTCTTGATGTTGTCACCGTGGAATAAAACAAAGAGCAAATTCTTTTATTTCTTCGTTTAGACACAAGACTTGTGACGGAAAACTGTCAGACTCTTCTTGGCATGGGCATGGCACTTTTACACTCTTGGATTAGCCTGACTCTGAGGGCCATTTCTCCATAATCCAGATGAAAATCCTAACAGCTGCAAACATGACAATGAAATCTGCTGTGAAAGACTGTGTGCAGGTGACTGTTATGATGGTATCCCATATAGAGGCATAAGAGTGAGAGCCTTTGTGTGTGTATGTGTGTGTGTGTGTGTGTGTGTGTGCGTGTGCATGTGCATGTACATGTGTGTTTATCCATGCCGAGGCCTGCTATAACAGATGTTGCCTGTGTGTGACTGTTCTGATGTTTCTCCACAGAGGAATATTTAGAGAACGAGTCTCGGTACTCAACTCAGACACGGTCTCCATGGCAACCCGATCGACGGAGGGAACTTGGTTGTCCCTGCGATGTGACGTGATGGAAAACCCTGTTAAAATCCCAACTCACTGCATCTCTCCTGGGTCTCACTCCCTGTCAGTCCCTCACCCTTATTCTCTTCATGTACATGCACTCACTCACTCACTCACTCACTCACTCACTCACTCACTCACTCACTCACATCTTAACCTATTTAAAGGAGATATCAGTAGTTACTGGTAGGTATCAGTGTTGACAGCTTCTTGCAATCTGTCAAAGGCCTCCTTACTCTCCTGTGACCTCAGTGATTTTCATAGCCTCTTCTTAAAAAGTGCATCCCAGAAATTGATGTATGATTATTTCACCATGCAGTCACAATCAGCCTCACATAATAGGGGCTCTGGATTGGTTGCGTCAGCTGTCTGTAAGCAGCTGTTGCTCCCATTTTACCACATAAAACAATGCATTCTACCCACGAGGCTTGTTTGAAATCCCCGGAGGCAGCAGACAGCAGCTTCTAGAAAATCAGGGACACGACTCTGGGGGAGACGTTGAGCTGCGTCTCTGCAAGATCCTCATTTTTCTAAATATTTATTTTGACAACATCACCGGTCAAAGCGGACACTGCTGTGTTGTTTTTGGATCAGCTGTCAATCAAGCAGTGTGCCCAGCATGGTGATGTCTTTTCCCTTGGATTTTCTGATTACATTTCTGCAAGTGCTGGTCATTATCTAAGCCAGGTGGCTCTCTGAGGGAGATCATGCATTTGGTCAGGTGTGTGTGTGTGTGTCTGTGTGTGTGTGTCTGTCCTCAGCTAATCTCACAAACTATTGGGCCCATCAGCCTAATTTTTTTTTTTTTCATAAAGTTTCCTTTTATGACGCCTATAATGCTCAGGTTTTCTTCTTGTCACAGTAATAGAGATGTTCATTCAGTTCCATGTTTGGCACTGAGCTCATAGTGAGTGGTGCTGTTGGACTGGCCTGCATTTTAATTGAGAGGTGTTTCCAATATTCTGTCCCCCTCATTGTACATAAATAAGGAGGACAAAAAAATGGAAACACCTCTCAATTTCATGTAGTCTGGTACAAGACCTCTGCAAACTACAACCTCAATAATAAACATATAAACAAATTTACACGTTCTGCACAATGTCAACCACTAAGCCGCTAAGTGTATATTTGAATAATACGGTAAGCCCAATTTGTAATTTGAAAAGCATTGTCTCTGCCGAGTTTTGCTCAGCACATAGGAGAGTATATGGTCCAGAAAGGGGGTGATAAACCTGGTGGAGATCTGCTCTCTACTGTGTGCACTCCTCTAGTTTCTTTCCCTGTTCATCCACAGTGGCTACGCAGGTCTTCCTCTGTTTATTCCAAGCAAACCACTGCTGCTGTGGCCCGAAATCAACGCTGCATCACTTCCTGGGTGCCAGAGGATTTTTTCTAGGAAAGACCTTTCAGACAGCAGCTGTTTCGCAGTCTGAACTCGAGTTTATTCACAACTCAGCTAACTCTCCCCCATCCTCTCTTTCTTCGTGTTTGTCTTCCTCTCCTCTCCTCTCCTCTCCTCTCCTCTCCTCTGTATGCAGCAGACCACACGGTATAAGTAAGAGGGAATGCAGTGAGGCCAAACCAGGCCGTTGCACATGCTCAGTGCAACCTGTCAGAGCTGATCAGACTGCATTGAAAATTTTGTGGAGAGAGACAGAGACAGAGAGAGAGGAAAGGAAAGGAAAGGAAAGAGCAGAAAGAGGTAAGGGAGAATAAGGATAAAGATATGATGAGAGAAAAAAAAGAGAGAAAGGGAGATTAAACAGAGAGATGATGACCCAGAGAACGGGTCAGTCCTTCCTTCACGGAGGTGGCGTCATGTTTTATGGGCAGATTTCAAGAGAAAACGGTTTGTGTTTGTCTGGCTTGTTTCTGTCAGTGCTAATAGCTATTAGTTCATTTTTATTTTCCCTCATTACTGTTGCAAGTGGGAGGGGCCGTCTGTCTGCTCTCTCTCTCTCTCTCTCTCTCTCTCTCTCTCTCTCTCTCTGTAGTGTAGTGCGTCACTAACAGACAGGGAGCCAAACAGTCTCTGTGAAAACTCAGCTGCAAATCGACAGCCAGGAACACCACAGTGGAAGCAGATGTTGTGCAGTGTATGTGTGTGTGTGTGTGTGTGTGTGTGTGCGTGTGTGTGTGTGTGCATGTGCACTGTCTTTCTGTTTCTTCTTACAGAGACATATACAATAAATGTCACAGCCTAACCCATAGTTATGCTGTGACGTGGGTCGGTGACTGGTGCATGTGTTTGTGTTTTTAAAGGAGGTAGAGACCGTCTTGTTGGTTTGTTTAAATGATGAAAAGATAGACGCCAAAATCGTGTGTGTGTGTGTGTGTGTGTGTGTGTGTGTCCCCGGATTGGATTATTCGCTCCACTTAAGCATGCATTATGCTGACTCATAGCATAGGAATAAATACTGTTGGTGCTTGTTTATGATATGTGGATTCATAAATTTAAAAAATAAACAAGCCAACAGAAACCATGGTGTCCTCCAAAACTGGTGCGAGTTACCCTGGGTGTAATTGTCTATTTATTGATTTATTTGTTTATTGTTTTTTGATTAGTGGTGTCTGAGATATTGCCGCTTGAATCTTGGGGGCTTGTCCTGTTGTTGGCACCGTGATGGGCCAAACAGTTTCATTTTCTAGATGCTGGATATCAACGTAGAAACACAGCATCCCCCAAAGGTTCGTAAAATTGAGTTTTTGGTTATGAGTGAGGGATGAGTTCAATACATTTTGGAATGTCTAGGTCAAGGTCAAGGTCACCCAAAGTTGGGATATTTCCGCAACGAAGAACCTTAGAAAGATGCAGTTAGGTGTGTAACGTTGATGTGGGAGGCTGTGTAAATGTTGGTGTCTCTCGCTGTATAATATTATGTTCTCTACTATCACTCAACACAAAGAGTCAGTATGCCGAAGAATTAGTATGCACCAGATCCAAACACTAACCAAAGACATCGGCCAGTCTTCTAAAAACTGAGTTTATTCCTTTAAGAGAAAAGAGGTATTTATGGATCTGCACTTACTCACCAGGGTCTCCACTAAAATGTTGTTTTAGCCGGGACAACAGGCGCCCCCAAGGTGATGTGTTGGGCCAGCAGGCTCGCCAGCCTCTGTTCTGGAAAGTGATACCTATTGACATTGCTTTCTGAACATAATTAAAAATAATATTTGCAGTGGTAGACTTGTCCAGTGGTTTGAGAGTCTGTCCAAGCAGAAAATCCAGGTTCAAATTCTCACGTCGGCAAACATCTGCTCTGCTGCAAACACTGAGCGAGCCGCTGGATCAGATACGCTGTCCTGCAGCTGACCCTGACAGAGGGGGCGAGCCCGAGGAGAATTTTCCTATGGGGAACAATAAAGTATAATATGATTCTCTCTTTCTCTCTCTCTCCCTCTCTCTCTCTCTCTCACACACACACACTTAAATCACTGTCCAATTTGTCACTGCAGTCACATTTTAATGCAGTTTTAATGCAATTTATTTTAATGCAATTTTAAACCCATGCTGGATTTTCAATGACAGATTACAATTTACAAGCAATTTAATGAAACCCTTAAAATAATAATAAAAAGGAGAACTGTCATGAGGCTCACTAACTATTAATTTTCCAAGCAAAATTTTCCACGTCGCCGTAGCTCATATAGTTCCTTAAGTGGAGATGGATGATGCCTCCTGTTACGAAAGCTGCTCCGAAATATGGGAGGATGCAGTGAATAATGGCATTGCATGGGAAGAATGGGTGAAATACACACACACACACACTCACACTTTCTCACTCACACTCTTGGAATCCAAAGAATTTTCCCCCCCTGTCCTGCAGGCCGCTGTGATTTGGAAAGAGGTGCGTGAGACTAAGCAATGATTCCTTAAGTTTAGAGTAATAACAATCAAAAGCCAGAAAAGGGGGAACAGAAATGACCATCACATTGGTCATAGGAGGGCCAAACACACACATTCCCCATGCCAATCCCTAATTATATTTTTTTCAGCGCAACTTTTTCCAAGTAGTCAGCAGTTGAGGTGATTGCTCACTTGTTTATGTCTGCTTGTTTCAGTAATCCCTAACAATAAGCGTTTAGAAAGACAGTTGCAGTCCAGGAGAAGAGGGCCACAGCAGGGCCTTTCACAGCTCTAGGTGACTGGGTTTGAATGACGCTCGTTATTACGGTCATCGCTCCTCATTTAGCTAATGATTCTGTGGAAGCATGAGAGGCTGCTGACGTCAGACGTGGACATGAAGAAACCTCCAGAGAAAGAAAAAGAGAAACAGAAAACTTGGAATCCAGAGAGAACCTTTAAATAATGAGAAAGATGTGTGATGTAGCTATGCTGCCAGATGAATCACTTTCAAGTGTTTCTTTGCACTTCATATGTGTCAAGAATTTGCACATTTTTGTACAGTTCAGGTGACAATATCTAGAGAAGCCCAGCGCTTTCTCTTGTTTGTGAAAAGTGAACTTATGTTAACACAAATAAAAAGATCTCAATTTACTTTTTTTCAACTGGTTTCAAGATATGAGATTTTAAGAGGTTATTGTATGATTAGACAACTTAGAAACTAATAAATCTTCTTGGACAATAGAACAGAGACTTTCCTTTTGGACAAACTTTTTGCACCCATTTGTACAGCTGACATGGAAAATTATCTAGCATACACAAACTGAGCGGTGGATCATGTATGGATCTATATCATGGATGGTCCAGTCTCAAGCCCTGACTGGACTCCATGTGCTGGGATGTGCGGTGTCGGCTCTAAACTCATATTAATGAATCATCCAAGCATTTCAGGATCATCAACACTCTTCAGGTTTCCACAAGTGCATCCAGGCTCCTGGTAATGGTGTGAGGAACTATGAATCACAATTCAGACACTCTTGAAATCCAGACTGTCCCCCACCAGGCCGCTGCAGCACGGACTCAGCCCCGTCCAGCAGGTCCAGATATGACTGTGTATTTAGTGTCTCTATAATGGACCGCAAAGAAGAGAGAAATCTAGATCCTGGCAAGATTCTTTGATGGCGTATAGCACGCTGAGCAGTCAGTTTAGTTGATCAATAAAAGGTTTGAGGTCAGTTGACACCTCTGCCTGGACATCAGATGATTATGTGCAAGCTTTAATTGTGGCACCTATAGGTCCTGGGGGAGAGCACCCGGCCACTTGCAACCAAAGCTCCCCATCCGGCTTCTCAGGGTTGCTTATAGGAGCAAGATGGTAGCTCTCAGTGCTGAACTCCATAACTCTTTTGCAATTCTGCTGGTGTAACTGGGAATGAACGTCTTGATTCTATCCATCCATGCATCCATCCATCTGTCTGTTTTCTGTTACTTATCTGGGGCCAGCTTGCGGTGATAGCAGGCAGAGGAGAGCCGCCCAAATGCCCTTTTCTGTCGCTGAATTTGCCAGCTCCTCCTGGGTTACCTCAAGCAGCTTCCAGGCCAGCTGGGATATGTGGTCCCCCCAGCGTGTTTGGTCTGCCCTGGGGTCTCCTTCCATGCCCAGAACACCTCCACAGGGGAGGCTCCCAGGAGGTATCTTATTAAGATAATTTAATCACCTCAACTGGCTCCGTTTACCACAAAGGAGCTGTAACTCGTTTCCAAATTCTTCACAGATGGGCGGAGGACTTGGCTCGTACCCTCGCCTTCTTTTGGTACGCCATGGTATCTTTGCAATGTCCAAATGTGCTGAAGACCATCACTGGATGTCTCAACAGACATTCCTGATCATTGGGCTACAAACTAGACCGGGACAACCAAAAGTGGTGCCTCACATCCCAAAGTGACGTTGCCAGCTGCTCCCTCCTCACGTCGGGAAGCACAGAGGAGGTCGGCCAATGTCCTGCAAACAGGCGCTCAGTGGTGTTTCTCTGAACCCTTAGCCACTTCACCATCAATCCTCTAATTGATTCAGGAGGTATAAATAGCCACATCTCTCCATCACAAGACTGACTTACTGGCTTCATTTACAAGGTTAATGCTGTCCCAGAGGACACTGAGGAAGCATCATGTTGCCCGTCCCCTGGAAGCCACTGTACAGCAAAAATGTCATTTTCATTAGTTTTTCTTGTTTTTTTCTCTCTTTTTGTCTTCAAAGCTCATTTAATTTTATTACATTTTCATCTACCATTTTCACAACTATGTATTTCTTTTTGCTAAAAAAAAATATGACTTGCTTCATGAAATAAACATGAAACAAAAACAAAATGAAAAAAGTTACTGAAAATTGTTAGAATTTTACTTCATTCAAACAAAACCAGAATCCTTTTCTACAAAGTTATCCGTTAATGCAACAAGATCACTTTTGTTATTTTAGTCAAAAGAACCTGAAATGACTTTGGTACATCTTAGTGCAAGCTGAAACCATTTTAACAGTGTTTTCACTGATAGCAGTAGCAGCAATATGTGACCCTGCTGGCCTGGTGTAACTACAGCCAGCTGTAAAACCACAGTGACGCACAAGCGGGGGCCACATCAGGCTTAATTTGCATTGAAACAGAACAATTTTTAACCCTATGTGACCATAAAGTATGTAACCCATATTCCAGCATCTTACAGAACTGTGATTTGAGGTGTGATTGGGTTCTTTCATTTCCACAGTGGCATGGTTTGCCATCCTGGGACAGATTACATCAGCCACACATTGTTATAACTGCATTCAGTTCAAAGAGTGAAACCTTAAACATTTTTATTTTTGTATTTAGAAATGGCCTGTCCTTGTCGTGGTCGTCAGTAACCCCTGACACTCAGAGTAGCAGAGATACCTCTGCTCCACCTGTTTATGATTTAACATGAGCCTTTAACAAGACGCTGTAATCTGGTCCTCTCAAGACTGCACTGACGTCAGAGGCAGGGCCAATTAAATGTGTCCCTGTGTGGACCCTCCAGCCCGTCCCCAAATAATCAAACACACACACACACACACACACACATACATGCTGCACGCACTGCCTTGCAGCCACACACACCATGTTGTAAGCCTATGCATGTAACATGTCTACTCTCATATTGGAAACACATGCCTGTACACTCACACACCACTCACATATCTCTCACACACATTCACCCTCTCAGTCTTCTTTCTCTCACACACACATTGTGTGAAATGCCATGCTTTTATAATCAGCACAAGCTATCCCCGTGCAGATGGGCAGGAAGACAGCTGTAACACACTAACACTGAGCCACATCTGGGAAAAATTAAAACAGTTCGACTGACGCACACACCCCCAGCAACCACGTCTGTATCATCAACCAAAGTTTAGCTGTCCCCTGTCACTGCATTTGCAACATTTGCAATTGTTTGCAACTGATTTCAGGGTTAAAGCTACATTTGTTCCCCTGAAGCTGCACAGAGTGGTTAGCATGCTTTCTCAGACTTGATACCAGATAGAAATGCTTCACTGCAGGAGGAGAAAAATCCTTCATTCAAGCATAGAAAACACAGACCAGTTCCACTTCAAAAGAAAAACTGTTCCTAGAAATCCACATTTGTCACTGCACCATTGTGCAGCAACAATGCGTGGGCTATGTAACCTAAAATTTAATTACCCAGAGTCTCAAAGAGACCTTCATCTATTCAGCTTAAGGGAGTTACATAAGCTTCTGTCTCTCTTTCTCTCCTACTCGCTCTCTGTCTCCTCTCTCATGAAACTGCTGTATATCACTGTCTTATGTTTTTGAAACTGGAATTTAATAATGAATGACTGCACAATAAAAAATTTTAATACAGTTTTACTGCTCTGCTGCAACAACTATGAAACAAATCCCATTATAACAATTCTGACACTCGACTTTCCATATTAAAATGACCAAACCCAATACCCAATGGTGTAAAAATGCTGTTTTAATAAAGGAGGTATTTTACAAGTCTCATCTTCCAATTAGTTTCAAAACTAATTGGCAAATATAATAAATATGTAACCCACCTAATTGTTGCAGTGAGCCATGGTGGTTTTATATTACATCCTCAGCTTATCAGTGTTGGCTACATAGCCTTGGATGAACCTGAGATCAAATGAGTCAAATGGGTGCAAGAACAAATACACACACAGGTATGGATGTGAACAGTGTGAACACACATATGAATCGACATTCCCTTGTCCCTCTCATTCATTCACATGGAGCCATACAATGGGGACTTCTCAGCCTCAAGCCAATCTGCTCTTACCTCCCAGGCCGACCATTTCCTTTTCTCGGCTTAAAATATCCCTCATCCTCTCCTTCCAGGAGGAGAAGTTAAGTGGTGTCATTTACCTCGACTGGTGGGAATTGCTCTGCCCTATTATTAGCCTTATTAGATAACGCTCATCCTAATAAACTCCCTTCCCTTTGTGAAAGAGTAACTGGGGAAGCATCATACCTCTTATGTCAGCCTTTCACTCTGTCTTTCCTCTGTCTCTCCCAATCCTCCCTCTCCTTTAATATGTAACGCAAGTGGCTGCATCAAATCAGATCTCTTACTTTACTGGGTTATGGGGGACATATGGGGAGGTAATTTAAGGAGAGACAATTACAAAGGAAAATGGGACAGGAGAAGAGAAGGCAGGAGAGGAGAAAAGGAGCAGCACCGAGGGGATAAAGGTTAGGCAATGAGAAGGAAATAGGCGATGAGATGACAGGCCCCGGTGATGTAATTCTGAATTCATTCATGAATTCATTCTACTTTCAAGCGCGGCTTCAGAGGGCGCGAGGTCTGACAGCCCGAGCTCTTCAAGAGGTCTCATCATGAGCCGATGTGAGAATGAATATTCAGGGTCAAGGATGGCAATTACACAAGCCTCTCAGCCACGGTGTATACTTTTAAGGCCACGTTTATATAATTCCTCTCTACAGCCATATTTTAAGAATAACCATCAGTAGAGAGCCACCATGCAAGGCTGGTGCCCGAACACTTTTCAGTTGTATCCTGCTTCAGAGACAGTGGGGAATGATAGCAGAGAAAAATACATATGAATTTAAAACATATGAATTTGTCACTTTTGTGCTGTTATTCAAAATGTGTTGGCTAAAAAGCCATAAAGTAATATATAATGTAGACCAGAGATCGGTCGAACACTGTGGTTTCATTACCTCTGCCAGTGGAGTTGGTCAGAGGTTATGTTTTCACTCAACTCCATCTTTTTGTCTTTGTTTGTTTGTTTGTTTGTTTGTTTGTTTACTAGAAGAATACTGTATCTCAAAGTTATAATGGATTTGTGTGAAACTTGGTGGAAAGGTTGATCAGGGGCCAAAGAAGATCTCATAAATTTTTCACCCTAACTGGCCAAAGAGGGGGCGGAGCTTCACATACAAGTGCATATGACTTTTGAACTGATTCATGCAACATGATGAAAGGTATAATTTCATAGTTAGTTTCATTTTTCCCCCTGTCTCTGGCTGTAGACAGAGTCCTTTGATGTGTTAAATGATATCAAACAACTGAACAACACTATATCTTTTCAAATGCTTTCATTGTTTATTAATCATTGTTCAGGACTGATAGCACTGGCCTTTAGCTCAATCTAAAGAAGAAGTGATTCCTTCAGATTATTTAATGTCTCTGAATACAAGAAACCCAGTACCATCTTGCACACTGTCTGAACCGTAGAAGTTTAATTTTGGTGACTAAGACTTTCATCAGAGGTAAAAAAATTTGGAGATTCCTGCCACCAAAACCTTTTCTTTTCTGTGAAGTGGGAAATTTAAATTTGTTCAATGTTGAGTTACTCATTTCCTCTTAATTAAATTATGTGGATCTCAGATGTTGCTTCAGTTGTCCCTAAAGTTAAGCAGCTTACTTATTTAGGAGCACAGTTTTTTTTTTGTATTTGTATTTTTCATTTATTTGTATTCTTATTTTTATTTTTTATTATTATTATTTTTATTTTTTTTTTGTTCTCCATTCAGTTTAGTTTCAGTTTAGTTTCCAGAGTGGGTTTGCTTGTTTCAGTTTAGTTTTTATTGTTTCAACATGTTAAGTTTGAGTTTAATTTTTATTAGTATCAGTATTAGTTTTAGTCAGTTTTTTAATTATAATATGGGGGTGTTTGTCAGAATAGGTATTCTAATCCAAACACTCTTTGTGCAGGCAGTCGGCTCCCAGTCAACCCTAAAACTAAAGACATTGTCTGTATATTTTGGTTTCATTTTTGTTTTCCAAGTACACAATATTGTCTCCATTAGTTTTCGTGTTTATTATGTCCAGTTTTTAATTTCATTTCAGTGAAGTAAAATGTTTTATTTTTTTTTTAGTTTCAGTTAACCATAATAAACTTGTTTAGGGCTGCAGATAGTTTCCTCAGTAAATCAAATCACGAAGACCAACTCTACTTCTTTTTTAAGAGCTCTGCAATCAGATTTGGACACGTCGTGCAAATCCCAAACTCTTTTCAATCACAACTCTCCAACATTACACTGTGCACTGAAATAAATTTGAAAATTCAGTTTGTCCACATGAAAACAAATCGCTTGTTTGTGTCTCTTAATATGTTTTTTTTTTTATTCTGTTAATCACATTTCCTGATGACACAGATTGATAAATTCATTTCCGCTGAGTGAGTGCTGTGCCCCTCTTTGTTTTCATGTGTTTGTTTTTAAGCCCACATCCAAAGAGCATGATAATCTTTTATTCAAAACATAAAATAAGGTTTGAGTCTGAATTCTTTTAAAATGAAGTTAGAGCTGAAAACATCAACGAGGAGGTGACATGATCGACTTCATGCTTGGAGGAGGCCATCAAAGACTCAAGGGCTCTGCAGAGTGTGTGTGTGTGTGTGTGTGTGTGTGTGTGTGTGTGTGTGTGTGTGGGCAGGCACGAGGGCCCTAGTCGCATCAGGACGGTCCTGTCAGGTTGCATGTGGGCGACGGTGCTGAGTCTGTGTCACGCTGTGTTCCTGTCTCAGCGCATTAGAGCCAAACCTCTGTGATGATGCAGCGACTGCAGCCACATCAGAGCCAAGGAGGAGGGAGATGCTGCAGATTTGTTCATTCACACCAAGCATGTTAATTAACTTTCCAGCACTGTCTTGAGATCTGAAAGGTCTTTTTTTTTTTAATCTTTAGAGGCTGGACAGTGAACAGTGTTTTTATCTCTTAAAATTGTGGGAAAGCAGCGAGGAAGAGGAAGGTGGATGCGAGGAAAATGCTCTGGCCGGATATGATCCCGACACAAATGTGGATCTGGACACGAGGGACCATTTTACAATCTCTGGGGCTTAAATTTATCCTCAAATGCAGGACCAGCATTGAATAAATGTAGTCTAACACTCATCACAAAATTAGTTGCTCAACAGACGCTCATATAAAAAGAGTATGTCTGCATATGTGCACTGTGTTCTGCTAAATTCTCACCTCTGGTTTAACATCTGCAGTAATGCTTTGAATCCAAACACTTGATCGGTGTCTACAGGTTCCTGTGGCCTGATATCTGCATGTTTCTGCTTTACACTACAGGCCTCTCACACGGGTTTCAGCACAGGACCCAGGTGTTCAGTAAATATAGTTTTGAACTGGGCCTCAGTCTAATGAAACATGACAAACATGTGGGGACCCACCGGAAGAGCGCCAAATGTGACCCATTTGGCGTTCACACCCCCAGTTTAGAAAACTAGGCTATCAGGGGAAAAAACCGCAGCAGAGACGGAAGGAATATATTCATGCTTTGCTTTTAATCACTTCATAGAAAAAGTATTTCAGATTTCATTTTGAACACAATATACAATATAATACCATACATTGTGTGAAACATTTAATAACCCGCCTGCAACAACTGGCGGACTTGAACATATTATTGACATAAAAAACCCATCTCATGCAGATAGTGCTAAATCTGGCTAACCATTTGGACACAACTGGGACCAAAAAAAGCTTGAACATAGATAAACAATGTTAATACTGACAAATTTGAATTTCAAAACTGCTAACAAGTTTGGTCAGAAAGAGTTCACACATTAGCACAATCAGTTACATAAGATCACGTTTTGTTGTTAATTCAGTACGATTCACGTCAGTGCGAGGCGTATTGTAGCATGCTACCAATACCTGCCCCGTGTTATCTACTTTTACAAGAAGTGCGTAAGGTGTAAAAGGAGACAATCGCTTTGTGTTTGTCAGTCGAACCTGTATCTGAACCTTGTATATCAGCAATCTGCATTCAAAATGCTGGATGGATAAGCTTAGGTTGCGACAAGCCGCTGAGAGAAAAGCTATTTGTGTATTTTGATACCGAGCATTGACTAAGCTTCTGTTCTCCATAGCTAGCTTGTATGTATCCTATATCCAAGCCTATGCAGTTTAACATGTCGTCTATGTCGCCCCTGGGTTACCTGACTGCTGCTGTCAGACGGAAACCTTGTGCTTCCAAAACCTCACATGGTCAAGCAACTGTTCTTTACTGAAAAAATAAACAAATAAATTGATAAAACTCAAAATTAGTTGAGAGAGAGTAGACAAACTTCTAGTTTTTCCTCAAAGAAAATTTTAGGTTTCCAAATATATGCCATGGGTCAAAATATTTCAGAGGGATCCCTGAATTGGAATAGGAGATTTTGGTTAAAAAATATTGTTGCCTATGAAGCATGGCAGGGCTTCTCTTATTCACATGTCAGTGACTGTGCCACAAAAACCATATAAACTCTTTCATGTGGGGGAAAAAAAAGTAAAAGAAGTGAGGAGGAATCCTGTTTTGGAGGTGCAAGGTTGTCATGTGACAGCAACAGCATGTCCCTCTAGCTGCTGCTCTGCTGGGCACTCAAAACATTGTGCGAATATATACTTAGATATATTTTTATATATATATTTTAATATATATAAAAAAACAATATATAATACAGAATATAAAAAGACTCAAATCCAGAGTCTTCTACACATTAGACACCACCACTTCCAGGTAATGCAAGTGCATATAAATTAAAATAGATCTTACACTGAACCAGTATTTCTTATTTACAAGCTTAAAGTATAGAATAAATACACACTGTTATAAACAGCAAAAAGGACCAACTTGAGCTCCTAGCGACAAACAGTAGAGACAAACAGGTGGTGTGATGGGGTAAGGCCTTATGACAAAGACGACACATTCAAACACACACATGCACACACACAGGCAAACGTACAAAAACACATGCACACGAAACCATCCGTACATACTGCACGCAAACGACTGCCTCTGAGGCATGCAGGAGTGAGGGTGTACAAGAAAGTAGCTGAAGTACCTTTGAGTATATCAGTAAACTATTAAGGAAATGAAAAGATGGCAATGACAGATGCAAGAAGCCCACCCATGAATGCCAGTCATGGATGGAGCCGAAACGTTGAGGTCTGCAAACCATTTTGAATGCCCGACTCATAATCAAGGAACGCTCTTCAAGGATGGTGTGGTGACATTTTGGTTTGTTTTCAAACTCGAGCACCAAGTTACTTCTTCCGCCTCTCTTTCTGCTTGTCTAAAAGCATTTCAGTCACGCTGAATCTACCAATTCCATCTGTGCCAAATCCTAATAACCTGCCTGTCCTGGAAATCTGATACAGTGGAGGGGGAGGGAGGGGGAGGGGACAGAAAGATTCAATTGACGTCAATGAGCACAAGCAGCACTTGGGGGGATTTTTTATTGTGAGGGAAAAAATAGGTGGCCTGATTGTTTTGGGGTCGTGTCCCCGGAGCCCACGGGGGTTTGTAAACCATGTGAATAATGGCGTTGATGAACGTCTGAATGCGACTTTCAGACAGGCAACTGTAAGAGCACCTTCAGTCATGTGGGTAGGGACTGATTGCACGGGGGCAGGGGGCTGTTACATCAGCGGCTCTGAGATCGGGACCCGTCCCAACTAACAGGATTATTAAGACTGCAGCATACCTGTGGGCTAAATATAGATCCACTGCCGTTGTACATTTCTGCCTGGCCAGTTTTTTCCCTAAAATTTTTTTTTTTTTTTTGAAAAAATATAGATCTGCACATCATCTTTTTTTTCCCCTGGCTAACTGTTTCTATTTTTGCTCATTGAACTTTTTTTTTCCAATAATGTTGTAAATTAGAAGGATTTGAACTGGACTAAAGGCCAATTCACACCAGTGCAAAAATGGGGGAAAGAAAATCGAATAAATAAGCCATTTGAAATGTCTGTAACAATTTAGCAATTTAGGATGTATAATCATATTGTTACGAGTGTGAGGTTTGTATCTCATATAGAGTGTTTTGCATTAAAATTGGTGTGAAAAGGCAGTTAGTCCTAATGGTCTGCAGGCCACTCAAAGAGGAAAAGAAGGTACATTAAGAAAAGGAGGATGATAATACAGGTGGCATATTTCAGAGTGACTGACATTCATTTACTGTGACATCTGATATGGAAAGCAACAATGTTGACAGTGAACATGAAACGTGAATCGTTAATGTATGCATTTGAATTCAATGTATAAAGATATAGTTTGTGCTCCAATTAAAACATAAACGTGACGAAATGTGCGTATAATATGGTGTTCACCTATTTAGATGAGTTTGTCCAAGAATTGTTTGTCGAAGTTTGTTTGGATTTCTCTATTGCCCAATACATGGAAGACTGTTCTCTTTTTCTGAGATACAAAAAAGATTCTGCTCTTTCAGATAAGAAAAAACAAACAAAAACATTTCACAGACATACTAGAGTGTTCAATAAATAAAAAACTATTATAAAGACAATAGTAAAAAAGGCACACAAAAGTCCTTTGACAAATGGTACAGGAAAAAAGTAAACACTTTCTCTTGCTATACAAATGTGTCTCCATCAGTAGATCTTACTCTATGCTACTTCTAGAACATATTGTGTCCGTAAAAAAGTCTTAAGGTACAAAACTTCTCTCAGTAGTGTCAATGTCCATTTAATGCCAGTCCAGAAAATAAAAGCAACCATCTCCCAAACTGGCCAAAATCCTTCAAGTTCCACTCTCAGTCACCTGTCGATCAGGTTGAAATTGTTCGCAGCATTTATTTCCTGAGAACTCTGTAGCCGCTTCACTGAAACTGTCCCTCCGTGCTTGGCTCCAAACACCCAAGTGCAAGACGCCCCAATGCGGGCTAAAACTAAGCCCCTGCTTCTGTGGGCTTGTTAAAAAGCACAGCTGTAAGAGGATCTGCCCTCTTTTCTTAAAACTTTCAAACCGCCGCATCAGCTCGACCGGTGGAAGCCCTATGTGTCTGTGGGCGACGCCTCGTGAGTGACGATCTCTATCGCCGTCGTGGGCTCCATCGTGCTGCCCTCCTCCTGCTCCTGACCGTCGGAGTAGTCCAGGGGCGGAGAGCGGGAGGACTCTCCTAAACTATCCTCCTCCTCCTCTTCCTCCTCCTCCTCCTCCTCCTCTTCCCCTTCGCCGTCTTTCTCTATTACGTCCGAATCCTCCTCCTCCAAGGTCAGCTCAAACTGAAACTTCTCCCCGCCTCCCTGCCCTCCAGTGCCCCCGCTGTGTCCGTCTGTGCCCTGGTCGTAAAAGGGAGGGGAGGGGCTCTGGGGGATCATGCTCTGGTACCAGTTCCTGTTGTCCTCCAACGTGTCCAGGATGTCCTGGGCGTCGGGGTGGACCAGGTCGGCCCAGGTCTCCCACAGGGGGTGGACGATGTAGTCGATGAAACCCACCTGGAGGGGAGGAGAGGATGAGCACGTTGGTATGGGGGAGTCAATGTGTGCAGGTGTTTCTACTAGTTAAAATTCCAGTTGAAGACATCTACAATTACATTTTCACTAGTAGAAACTGTAATTCTAGATATCAACACCGTTATTTAGATGAGTAATTATTCCAGGCCCACATCTATAACTGAATTTTGACTAGTAAAAATATTATCATGTATATTATATTGAAATGTCTCTAATTTAGCTGTAAAAAACCTTCAAGTGTTGTTTGTGATCTCTATAATATAGTTATATATAGTTGTAAAATTCAGTTTTGACTTGACAGGATATGTATTATTAATATCTTGCAGCACAATAACAACTAATCACAATAAAGCGGTTGATACACAGAATTACAATTTCTACAGGTAAAAATGTATTTATATTTGAATGTGTGATCATGTGCATGTGTGTCTGTACAGTATGCATGTATGGTTTTGAACAAGGACGGAGTATCTGTGTCCGTATTTGTTTAAGTTGGTTTCCTACCTGGCTCTTCTCCACGGACGCTGTGTGTTTGTCACACATGGGGCTGATCTCCATCCCCCGCTCCCTCTCTCTGTCTCCCTGGTGGAAGAACTCCTCCATTATCCGATCGGTCCACTGTCGATACAGCTCTAAGGACTTGGTGGGGTTGCTCAGGTCAGCACAGTGCACCATGTTACGTAGCACCTGCACATATCAAATTATAATTTAGAACTTCTACATGTAAAAAAAAAAAAAAGCCTTGTTCCTCCTACGTAAAAGCCTTTCATCCTTAAATCAACAGCACAATACCATACAGATCAGATTACTGCAAAACACTTTGGGGAAATGTAATTAGATACTTGCAGCAGAGACATATCATGCTAATTCTGTGGTGTGCATTCCTATGATAGGAAGTGGTGCAGCCATTCAGTCAATAGTCAAATAAAGAAGAAGCACAAGAGAGGCCATTAGAGGGGGAGCAAGGAGGGCGCACTGAGACAAGAGGAAGATGGATGGAGTGAGGAAAAGAGTGACAGCGGGAGCAGAGGTCAGCTATAGGAGGCCAGTTAATGATCATTTGGTGAGTAACCTCTGCAAACACTGGCTATTGATCTATTGATAGAGCTACCATAAGCAGGTAAAAGAGGAGGTGGAGGGCTTGGATGCATAATCACACACTCTTGTACTCTATGCAGTGTCCACACACACACCCAACAGTGCATGAAAAGGAATGAAAATGCGATTTAACTTGGATAAAGAGGCATTTGTTGATGTTGTTTATTATAGTTCATGCATCTTTTTACTGGGATACTGAATAAAACACAGACACTGACCTGTATCCTGTCGGTGTAGTTGTCCAGCAGCAGCACTCCAGAGCTGGTCACCTTCTTGGTCTCCACCATGGTCTTCAGATCAGCCAGCAGACTCATGTGTTTGGACATGTCAGTGGCCAATACCTGGTCAGCAAACAGCGTTTGTCAGCATTAAGGCAATTATGACAGCTTATAAAATGAGTCGAGAGAATGGGTAGAATTTAAAAAAAGAATATGAATATATATGAATTACCATGTCGATGACCATCTTGCGTAGCGACTGGCGTTGTTTCTTGGTGAGGTTCTGGAAGATATCACAGTTGTCCTCCTGTAATAGCTTGAAGCCCACAGCCAAGTGATGGTTCTCCAGCACAGACTCATCGTTGTACATCAGTGCCAGCTCAGAGTCTGGACAGGGATTGGAGAGACATTATTATTATTATTATTGTTATTACTATTATTATTATCATTATTATTGTCATTATTATCATTACTGTCTTTTGACTTACTGGTATTGATTAAGAATTGGTTTGACACTCCAGGGTGGTCAACATCATGGATAGCTGCAGCAAAGATGGCTGCTAGGATCTCAAGATCTGTGAAGACGGCCTGTAAACAAGACAGAAAAAAAAGAAAGAGGGTTAGTTTCGGATAATAGAAAATAACAGCAGAAAGAACAGTACACTTAATCCCTGTCCATATCTGAGGGAGAACAGAGAGAAACAAAAGCCCTAGTGTTATCTGTGAGTAACTCCAAGACTGCATTTCCAGTTAACAAAATCATGTGATTTTTAAGCAATGAATTGTTTCCTCAGTGAGATCGTAATCTAACGGCCAGGCCCTCTGTAAGTATCCTCTTAGAGAGTTTACATTGTTAGGGCTGGCTGCAACAGATAAAAGATGGGGAGGCCAAAAAAGGCAAACTAAATGATGCTAAAGGCCAGAGCCTTCTGGCCTGACTGTGTCCCACTGGTTACTCCAACTGTGTTTATAGGAAATCACCTACAGAGCTGTGAGAAAACACAGACGGGGAAAAAAACAAGAGGTAAAAACAAGTAGAAGGACTAGTGTGGGAGGGAAGAAGAGAGTTTGTCTCATGGTAAACTCTACTGTGATGGTGCAGGCAGAGGAGGGGAAAATATGATTCAATGGAACTATGAAGACTTCAAAGATGGTGCAGTGATCCAGGAAAGTGGCACTAAGGGTGATGTAACAGCACACTCCTCTAATTAAGTTTTCCCTTATTTCTGTGTGTGTATATATTTATGCCTTAGACAGAACAGGGGAAACTCTGCGGGCTTCAAACTTGAAAAAGCGAATGAGGGTGAAACACTGTTGGTACAAGAACCTGGAGCGAGGAAAACTGAGCACATGACCCAAAACACCCCCACCCAAAAATGTCAGCCTGTTATGAATACATCTTCCCACTCACATCCAGGGCTGGGGTGGAGAGGAGGATGTGTGTGGACTGGGCTACATCGGCAGCATGGAGGCTGTTATGATACGCCACATCTGAATGGTAGTGGTCCTCCAGAGTCATCATGTAGGCCACAAATGTATCTACTGGGATCTTGAATGTCTTCAACAGGTCTCGCTCCTGCGAATAGGATGAAAAACATGAGATTATATCTGGGAATATATACAATGCATGATAACACATGAAGCACACTGGCAAGGAATGAAGGAAAGTACGCTTGTTTTTTTTCCCATACCTGGAAGATGGCGTACATGATGCAGGTGAGCGGCCGGTTGTTGGAGTACTCTGAGACAGTAAAGATGTTCAGACCCCACTTGTTGAGGTCCTCCAGCTCCTTGGACAGCAGCTCCTCCTTGTCGGTCTTGACGCCGAAGCGCGAGATGGAGCTGCTGGAGAGCGAGGGCCCGTGGGAGACCTTCTTGACCCCACTGATCTGTGTCATCAGCTGCTGCTTCTGATGCTTCTTCTTCTCTCGCGTCTTGGACGTCGGCGAAGGGATCTCCACCTCGTTCTGTTTGTCTGAGGGAGCAGAGGAGAGATGAATTTCAATTAAAACATCTTTAAAAAAGAGCCCATTCTTATGGACATAATGCAGAGTGATGAGATGAGGGACGACTGATGAAGGGAAGATGCGCATGTGTGTGTGTGTGTGTGTGTGTGTGTGTATGGTTCCCATTCATTCTCCAACATCATGAGTCTGCTTTTCTTTGTCATTTAATCTGCTGTGCAATAAAGTACAGTCTGTCTGAGAACCCAGGTGCACTCCAGAAACACCTGCAGCAGGCTAGTTTGTGAGGCACTTATTGATTCCCTCATCCATTCATCATCTGTCTATGCATGCCATCCATCCATTCATTCTTTCATTCATTCATGCATGCTGTCCTCCACCTGGGCTCTCCCTCTGAGCTCCCACTGTTCATTCTTCTCTCCATCTCTTTCCTTCCCTCACAGCACTTCTTTCTCTCTTGGCAGGTGGCTTATATCTCATCTCCTGTTCTTTTCACTCTCAAAGGTCAGCCCATTGACAGGCTGAGAGTCGGGGCTCCTACAATGTTAAGGCAGCTCCCTGAAGTCTTTCATTCAATAGGCTGCTGTAGCCTCCACAGCTGCAACAAATCAGCCAGAATAGTGGGGAAGGGGTAATTTTGGTTTGGTTTAGTCTATTCAACTAGGTGTCGTTTTTCCCGAATACATTTAAAACGCACAAAAAGTGAAGGACAAAAATGCACCAATCTTGACTTTTTTCCCCCTCACAAATAAACAAAGAACATTTGCCAGGTTTTCTTGTCATCTTGAAACGCAGTGAAACCCTTTTGTTCAGCGTAATCGCAGAAGAATTTAATGAAATCCTGCAGGGACTGGCTATCGGTATGTATGTATGCTCTGCACTCATCCATCAAGCCTAGACTCAGCTCATTGCTGGCCTATCAGCCTTCCCCTGTGGAGGGTTATTCAATTACCAGCTGTAATTCAAATAATCACTTTCGCTCTCACGCTCTCTCTCCGTCTCTCTCTCTCCTTTCTCTCTCTCTCTCTCCTTTCTCTCGCTCTCTCTCTCTCCTCAGTCCTCCAGTGGTAATTGAGAATAGGCAATTAAGCGCTCTCAGACATGTGCTGCGTGGGAAACAAGGGGAAGAGCAATATACTGCCCTCAAATTCATTACAAGCCATCATTATCGCCACCGCTGAGAATGTTGTGTGTGTATGTGTGCGCGTGAGTGTGTGTGTGTGCGTGTGTGAGAGAGAGAGAGAGAGAGAGAGAGAGCGATCATGTCTGCAGGTCAAGCTTGGTTGTGATGTGGCGACATTTTTAACAGATCCATTTATTCACATGTAAGACTGCATGTGACTCAAGATGTGATCTGCGCCCCACAGTATCATTACAAGTTAAGCACATGCAGTACAAACAGCACTGTTATACAACGACTCACTGTTCTGCAAATGTCTCGTTAAACACTCCTCAAATAACAACAACAACAACAACAAGAATAAATTCTACTCTATTCTATTCTATCCCCATCCCCCCGTGTTTATTTCACTTTCATATGTTTCCCTTTTCCTCCATATGCTCTGTTAGAGGCTGGAGGAATGGCAAACGAGAGAGATTTGCGCCTTTTTTGACAATAAATTCCCTAAACGAGTTCTCTTTGCTGTCGACCAGGGGCCAGTCAAAGGGAATTATGAGAGCATTATGTGTGAGGACAGCTGTGGCGGGGGAGCGGCGCACGTGAATGGTCAGCACGCCGCTGGCCCACAATCCCACCCCGAAATAAGAAATCCCAGTCTGCAAATGCCCTCGACGAGAAACTCCAGCCTGATGCTCTGACTGTGTTTATTTACCGAGGGGAGGGTTGAGTGAGAACAACTGCTCTTTTTCACGAATACCCTGTTTCAACATCATTTAGTTAAAAACCTGTTTAGATGTTTGCATTAAAAGGATATCAAGCGGAAAAGTGTAATGGGGCCTGGGGTGGATTCAAACCCAGAGTGACGCAGTTACATGATACCCAGCTTAGCCAAGTGAGCCGCCAGTTCACACTGAACCAGTGCATTAGGGATGGTATTAATGATCATGGATGAAATGAATGGAAGGATGAATAAAATAAACACTCCCAATGGCCGGCTGAAGCAAAACCACACCAGTCGTCCCACCACCGCCATCATTTTGCCCTCCACAGTGTTTTCCTGTTTTATCTGCAACAGGGAAATCCTGATTTCTTTATCCGAGTGATAGTCATCTATGCTTGGATTCCCAGGGCAAGGCGGGAGGGAGAGGGAGTTAGAGGGATGGGGAGGGGGGTGAGAAGACAAGAAGGTGTCCCTGCTGACAAAGATGAATTAAAGCTGGGATGAGTCACCCAATCTGCTGTGCTCATCTCACCGCCAGCAAAGGGGGTTCCTCTGTACCTCTATTCTCTCCTTAAATGCACTCCCCTGCCCCTGTGATGCAGCAGTGAGGCATCCACCAACAACAAGACCAGACCAGATGAGGATACCAATCGAAGCGAAGCATAACATCTATATATAACCCCGTCTACCTCCATGCGCCTTTCAGCTCGTGCCTGTTATCCTTTAAATTTGTCAATCCATGCTCTGTCTAGCTCAAGCACTAATCTATCCCCATGCTTTGAACGGCAAACATCGTTTTTCTATACATTATCTGTGTGAACCTGCAGAAAACTTACATTTGAGGAAAATGAGGGAGGACAAAATTTTGCTGTGGATGCTTGTGCATGTACATTTTGTCCACGATGAATTAACAACACTCTGGATTGGTACCAGGATTATGAAACATCTTCATGTGGGAGAGAAAAAAGCCCAAATTGGAAATGCTTCTAAAGGCACAAACGATATATAAATATATATATAGTAGCTATCTATTCTCAGATCTCGATTGTGCAGCCCACACTGATAGTATCCAGTTCCAATCCACTGACTCAGATCCTGGCTAACAAGCTCACTTGTCAGTCAAATGGCAACTTGCACAAAGTGGCCAACCACCCTCTTTCCTCTAACTGCTTTGTGAAATGGGCATGTGGACTTACATTTTAATGGCCATTTCGAGTCCTATGCCATAAACATTCTAGACAAACCTTAATGGCGCAGCATTTTATGGTACGCCCCCACAAAAAAGCCTGCCAGAGCGACTTGCACTGCTCAAAATGGAGCCTCCATGTGAGAGTGAACCTCCGCACACACATTGCGGCAGAGCGCTGGAGAAGCGGGTATATGTGTGTATATTTGTGGGTGTTACAGTATGTTTGTGTTTTTGGTTGAAAACAAAGGGCATTATGGCGATCTGTAATGGCCAAATTTGGATGTTCAAAGATTGGTGTGTCCGTGTGTTCGCGCGTGTGTGTACATGTGTGTGCGTGTGACTTTCATTTACCTAGGAAAGTATTGGAGATGAACTCGGACACCTGGTTCCCAGACCGACTCATCTCGGATAGGTGCGTCAACTCCCGATTCAACATTCTCTTGAACTGTAAAAGAGAAAGAGAGAGGAGGGGGAGAGGGAAATGTCGTCAATTTCCACTGAGGGAAAACCTGGGAGAAATTATGGTGCAGGATTCCATGGAAAATATAGCATCACCCAGTGCCCAGTCTTATTCCAGTTCAAGATTGTTTTTTCTAATTATGGTTAACAGTCAGTAGGGGGTTTCGGGTTAAGGTTAGATTTACATGTATTTTTCCTCCCTTTCCTTTCAATTAATTAGGGTGCGGATCATAATTTCGTTACCAATGGGGAGGCCGTCCCCTGTCTATTTCACCCCCAAAAGCACCCCTGCAAACAATTTACAGTTTTACTACATTGAGTCAGATTTTCTGGCTCTTTTTGGTGTATTTATTGCATCAGTGTACAGGAATTTTAATGATTTCAAGAGGACAATCTGTACATCGCAGCCTTCCTTCTTCCTTCTCCCCTCAGTGTTAGCACATTCATGTCTCTGGTTCACAGCACAGTTTATATCAGAAGAATTTATGCAATGACTAAAACGGCTGAGTGACATAGGCATAGATGCATTAGGCAGGAAGCGGAGACCCAGGCACTGCAGTAGCAGCTGTTTATGGCAGACCCATACACGCACGCACATACACACGTACACGCACACACACACACACAGCTCTGCAGAGGACTCAAGATGGAGCCTGAGCCACAAAACACCATTCTGTCAAATAGAAGGACCCCCCCCCCCCAAACAACACCCATGCCCACCCCATGATGAAAATATCATTTGTTGCAATTAGGGAAGCATGGTATCCCTAGAAGCTTCACAAAACACATTGCCATGATCACACTGCTGCATTGTATAACTGTTTTACAATTACCCTGAACGCAAACCAGCACAGTGAGGTACAATGAAATGAGTGCGGTATCCCGACAAGCTACGTAGATAGGCGCCACACACCTTAATGTAACCCCAAGACACAGACAGCAGGTAGTTGGCTTCAGGCATTTTGGACCCCGTTTTCTCCTTCCTACACAGAGCCAGCACTGTAATCCAATAGAAAAAATAGAGGCAGACGAATGGGATTCTTTAGCGCCAGAAGGAAAAAAAAAATCCCCTCTTCTCTCCTCTTCTGTTTCTCTTCTCAACGGCTAAGAGAGCAGCTCGATGATGGCTCACACTCTCTCTCAGCAGCAGAAAAGGGCCAGCTCTGGGTCTCCATGCCTGGGGATGGACGGGGAGAGAGGCAGGGCAGGCTGGGCGCAGTAGCCAGGCTGGGGTAGCTCCGACTTGGGCAGGGAGATCCAGCAAGCTGGGCTGAGTGGCTAGAGCAGCAGCAACTGGAGCTATGAGCTGGGGACTCTCAGCTCACTGATGAATAATGGAGAGGAACTAAGGAAGGGAGGGGGAGGAAAAAATGGCGATGGAGATGGGAGGAGGAGAGGGAGGAGGGAGTGAGGCAGCGATGTTCATCTGACTGGAGGGGGGGTTCCTCCACTGGATTAGTCTTGCTTCGCTGCTCTCACTGCTGTATCGCTCTCGCCCCCTCCTACCCTGCCTCTCTCTCTCTCTCTCTCTCCCTCTGTTCCTCTTTTTTCACTCCCTCCCTCCCTCCTCTGTGTCTTTCCCCCTGCTCTAGTCTGCCAGCCCCAGCAACACGCTCCATTCAGAACACATGATTCGACAGAAAGTGGGGAGAAGGGGGAGCCCCAAGCGCGACTTTGTATTGATGTATATGCACATGCATATGAGCGTGCATGCCTCCAGGGGTGTTTGAGTGGTTGGCATATAAGATCAAGAGTCTTGGATTCGGGACGCCCCTTTTCCTCTTTCATTTTCATCTCTGCAACCACTGCAGATTATTCACAGCTTCTTTTAATTCACAGCCTAAGTCAGCCATTGTGGAGGTATGCCACTGAGCAACACAGCTCTGCCTCCTACCTACAATAAAACAATGAGGGCTGAGAGACAGAGGATGGGGCACGTTTTGAGCAATGTGAATGCACTGTGACTGTATTTTTATCACCATTATCTCTATTATCTTCCGCCCCTCTCCATTGCTCTCTCTCTCTCTCTCTCTCTCTCTCTCAGTCCTCTGTTGTCTCCTGACAGCTCAACGCGCAGCGGCCATTGTGGAGAACTCGCGAGCCTGTTCATTATCCGCATCCCATAATAATATTAGAGGTTGTCAGGGTGTATGTGGCAGGCTATTTTTAACAGCTGCACCGACTGCAACTGGAGAGTGGGGAAGACGGTCAGAGAGAAGAAAAAGAGGGAGGAAGAGAGAAAGAGAGAGGGAGAGAGGGAGATGGAAAGAGAGCAAGAAGGAGAGATGGAAGATAATTGCATCCTTCCCCAATTTAGGTGACATCAGCCCACGGTTTCTTTCTCCCTCTCGTTCTGCCTGCGTGTGTGTGTGTGTGTGTGTGTGTATACGCCAATTACCAGAACACCCCAAAGCCATGGCAACAGCATCAGGTGACCAGTATAAGGCTGTTTTCAGTGCAAGAGAGGATAGGAAGAGGAAGAGAGAGAGGGAGAGGAGAAAAATATAGGAGACGAGAGGAGAGGAGAGGAGACGAGAGGAGAGAAGAGGAGAGGAGAGGAGAGGAGAGGAGAGGAGAGGAGGAGAGGCTTTCCCTTTTCCTTCCCAGGCAGACATGTGGTATAGCTGCTGAGCTGTCACGAGGACACACCACACACGCTGCCTCTGCTCCCTTCCACCAATGCACCAAGTGAAAATCACTCATCCTTGCCCGCCACTTCCCTCCCTCACTCCTCCTCTCCCTCCACTTACATGTCAATTTCTCTCCCGGCTGCCACTTGCCAACACTGTCATCAATCTCTCTGTGTGTCTGCCTTGCTGGCAGAATCAATGGGCTGTCCTTGCAGCAGGTGTAGCACTGCAGCAGAGCACAAGGCCAGGGCCACCTGACTGGAATACTGTTATATCATCACCGCTGGCCAATTTGAGGTGTGTATGAGTGTTTGCCAAATTTGTCATGACTGTTTATGAACCCTCAAGGGATGGTTGAGTAATACACTGCAAAAATTTTCCATCTGAATATTTAGTCTCATATTCATTGATTTTTTGAACTGATCTGCCTTATTTCAATACATTTATACTTACAAGTGAAACTGCATTGGAAACAAGTGGGACTATCTCACTCAAATGGCAGCTTGTAACACTGTATATGATACTAATGGCTTAATCTGGATTTTTTTTTTGTGCAGTGTATGCAGCGGTAGTTCTTTACAGAACCATTTTGCTTATGAAAGCATGTCCCCTGGTATCAAAACACCTCTTGCCTAAACGGCTCAGACCCACACCACAAGAAACTGTAAATATGACATCCAAGGGAATCTTCAATCCGATGTGTTTGCGTGTGAGTGCGTGCATGTGTATATGTGTGTGCATGTGTGTGTCTTGTCTGTGTCTACATGTTCCGAATGATGAGGCGAAGATCAAAGCCTTCCCGAGAGGATTCCGGATTATCCTCCCACTGAGGGAAAGAGCGAGAAGATGAGAAGCAGGGAGGCAGGATGGGACAAAAAATAAATAAAAAGAGAAAAGAGAGAGGAGGCGAGCCGCAGTTCTCCATGTAATAGCTCGCTGCATAATATATAAAGAAACCAGAAATAATAGCGGGGGATGTCTCTCTCTCTCTCTGCAATGTGCTGGGGAGCTACAGCGCCCAAGAGGCTGAGAGAAATGCCTGAGTACACACACCGCAGTCTGCCTGTGCTATCTATTATCTGTAGTCAAGCACAACTGACAGTGACATGACGCATCCATGTTTTGTACCCTCCTTCCCACAAGTTTGTGTGAGTGTGATCTTATTATTAATTCAGACAATAATAACGCTGAAAGAAGAGGGGGAGAAGGAGAGCTTTTTTACTTCCTACTGACACTATGACACTAGATCACTAGATCATGCAATTGGGTTAGATTAGTCAATTAGTCTCTAAGAGCTCTCTCTCTGTCTCCCTCCTCCCTCACACACACACACACACACACACACACACACACACACGCACACACACACACACACACTCTTTCTACAGTACCATTTCATTCCTCACCATGCTCTGCCATCTTTCATACCACCTTCCCCTTTTCTGTCACCCTCCTTTTCTATTCTTTTTTTCGTCATTTTCTTTCCGATTTTCAATCATCCTCTTTCTCTCCCGTCACTCTCCCTCTCCCTCTTACTCATTTTTAATTCCTTCCATTTCTCGTTTCTCTCCCTTCAGCTTTGTGTCTCCCTCTCCGTGTGTCTCCCTAACCTTTTGCTCTCAGCAGTCACACACATTCTACATCTTTCTCTCCCTCTCTCACTCTTTGTCTCTCTGCAGGGGGCTGGGTTGATTCAGCAGAGAACTGCTGTGAAGGAGGCAGAGAACGTGAATGAAGCCTGTGGCATTTCATTGTGGGAGAAAAAAAAAATGCTGAGCTGCTCCATTCAGATGTTATCCCATTGGACAGTCCAGTGTTGAGGGGCAGTCAGGCAGACAGGTAGGCAGGAAGGCAGACCAGGACCAGGAGTCTCCCTCTGACACATCTCTCGCTCAACAACTAAACAACTACATCATTTCACCAGACATTATGTTTTTATTTCCATACAACTGCTTAAATAATTTATGATGATCACTGGTTGGTTGGCTGATTACACTACTACATTTCAAATAACTGCTCAATATACATATTTTTTTTATTATTTTTATATTTTAAGTAACTTCATCAGTCAGATTTTGTTTCTTCAAAATAAGTCAAGCTTAAACTTCCTGGGGGATTTTTGTGGCAGCTACTGGAACGAGTTGTGTTGATTAAAATGTCAAACAAGAGCGAAACTCAAGATCAGTTTCTCTCTTTTCTAAATTTGCCTTCTCAAATCATCTCCTATTTTCAGACTGAAGTTGTGGCTTTGTACCACTAGTGGGCACTCTCAACTCATTCTATCCATGGGGCGTCGTCTGCCATTCAGCAACTCTGCAGGTGGTTCATTGAGAGCAGTGACCTCTCCGTCTGCAATGATAAGACTTATACCTTTACCAGGGGTTTATTGGGTTAATCCCTATTTTTGACCCAAACATCAACAACTATAGGTCAAGTTATTAGTAATCTTAATAAAATTGTAAATTAAATAAACAGATTTAAAAATAAAGGTGAATGTGTTAAATGAGTTTTGTTGAACAAACAAGTGTCACCATTACAGTCAAACTAGAAAGTCATGTTCCTCATTATCCAAATCATTATTTCTATTCACCACGTCGCAGTAGCTTCATTTAAAGTGAATCATGATTTCCTGACTTGAAGTTCCGTCTTTATTGGTTCAAGATCATCTCATATTAATGTAAAAATTGCTGGTCATGATTTACAGTAAGCTATGATTATTTCATTACCAGCAGTGCTTCGGCTCATATTATGACGCAGGGGAGTGATAACACAGACGCTACAGGCAAAGGCCTGTAGTGACATAACTTTGTTCAGATGAAAGAACCTACCTACGTATGAAACATGCGTATAGCAGTCGGTTAAAGATACAGACGAGTGTGAGAGCAAGCTTGGATTCGGGCTACCTCTCACTTCCTCTGACTCATTCACTCATGCCTCCCTCTGTTTCAGTGCCATGGGCTGTGCGAGTGCGTCTGTGTGTTGATGAGAAAGAGTGCATTCATGCGCGTGTCTTTGAACTTGTATGTACTGGGATGTATTGAGGAAGAATGGCCATTTACTGAGCAGCACAGGAAAAAAGGGGTGAGACAAAAGTAAGCAAGCAAAGGCAAATTACTCAACCCTCCAACACATTTCTCAGCTGAGTGTTTCATTTCCCGTTTCTCTCGCCTGTTCGAGGCCACAGCAGTGTTCAGATGTGGTCTGCAGCACCATTTTTGGCTGGGGGAGAACAGTTAAAAGGCTGCACAAACATGCTCGCTTGGGTTCTGGTTGCTTCAAAAGCAACAGCCCTATGTTAAAAACCACAGGTAGCAGCATACCAAAAACTCACTTTGAAAAAGTCAAACACAGAAAGCCTGCAAAAAGGAATAGTCCAAGAGAAAAGTAACACTTCAATCACCAAAAGCCTTGGTTTTTCTACATAATTTGACACTGAAAACAATGCATAAATTACAGGCCTGGGGCAGGAAAGGTATCTCATGTTAGCACAAGTTATGGCATGCATCCGCCTAATTTTAGGGCAAAACTCAGAGAAAATATTGCTTTACTCTCTCCACCCCCCTATTTGAACAAACTGACCACTGAGTGCAGAGCCTAACCACATGGCCGCTCCCTCTCTCTTTCCTCATAGATGAGCTGAATGTTTGGTCCCACTTAGAAAGAAAAGGAAGATTGTCTCCAGGTCTTGGGACCAGGCTTGGAAACACCACTTATCACCTGCCTGAGCCCAGGGCAACTCACATCCACAGCCACTTTCCTCATTAACTCACTCCATCCCTCTGCTTTGACACCACTAGATGTTTCTGGAAACTAGATTACGAGAAAACACCCTTGCTCACATTTCTCTCTTAAAGCTTTTTTTTTTTTTTGCTCGACTCACACTTTTTCCAAGTCAAGGGAGCAAAGGCAACAGCTGAAAGTTTCCAGTGAATGGCAAACATATAATGTCACTTCATAACTTAGGAGAAATAAGTCATGCTTGACATTGCACTACGGAGCACAAAATAGAATCTAAAATTAATATCTCTAAAATGTCAGTGCCTTTCTTAGATCACGATTCAGTAGGAAAAACAGATGAAATAATCCTACAGGCTCAGGATAAACTTGTTAGTAAAGACAGCCTAAAAACCCAGAGACAGACAGGTTACTCATGTGAAGTGTATCACCACACAACAGAGGCTTCAGTAGCCGAAAAAAAAGCTCCTTGTGTAGGCAAAACAATACAGTCAAAAGTCTAAGATCAACTTTTTACCGTCCTAATCTCATTTCACCTTCACATAGGCACATGCACATGAGGCTTCTGGAAACCTGAGAGCATGTAGCCTCATTGCTTTGATATGAACCGCTGAGCAGATGTGTCGATATGAAAAATGAATGAATTTGTAAATAAATATATACAACTAAAAACAAAATCTCACACAAAGTCTTGCCCAAATGCTCACGCTTCAGACTTTAAACCACACATACCACAAATGTAAAGTTTACAGCCAACTACAGAGCACATGCTTCAACTAGTAGAAACTCCTACAACATGAATTCAGCATCAACTGCAGTGAATTATGCTAGAAGTCTTCAGAAAGTGATCGCTAAAACAGGATTGCCATGAAGGACGTAATAACTCTTTCTGCTTAAAAAGACTTTACACCATGTTAAGCAAGACTCAAAAGTTTGGCACACTGCAGGTCCACACAACCAGAGAGGAAAAAAGCTCAAGTGTTTTAGAAAAAAAAAAGAGAGAAAACTGTCTTTAAAAAAAAAAAAAAAACCCTCACCTTCCTCCAGCCGTTCAGTTTCCCTATCTTTTTCTCTTTCTTGTCGAAGCAGCAGGCTCCCATGTTGCTGTGTGTGGAGAGCAGAGCAGGGCTGCAGTCTCGTGGAGAGTCTCCGTCTCAGTCAGTATATACTGACTACACTGTGAGTCAAAGGACCAAGCCTCGGCTCTGTGACGCTGGGAAAAGGCACCGCTCTAGTGACTCACTTTGGTCTGTGAGGTCTAACTCTTTACCTCACACCCTGTACATGTAGACCAGAGAGGGAGTGTGTCTGTGTGTGTGAGTGAGCGAGTGAGTGAGAGACTTCTGGCTGATACACACACACACACCCTCATGGGGGTAGTCCCGCCTCTACCCTGCCACTCCTCTTGCTTGTGCACTACCTCTGCTACCGGCCAGAACTTCTTGGTAGTTTACACCATCAATACTGCGATCATCGTTCAGATGACATGAACACTTCCTGTTTCCCTGAAAACAGCGGATTACCTTGAACTTGAGTTATGAAAGCTTGCCAGTTTTTTTTTGTTTGTTTTTTTTGTTTTTTGTGCCCTTGAACGTTCAACACAATTCAGGTGAGAGTTTAATGCCCAGTGAATAAGTTCAACATTCAAAAGTCTTGGATAGAGCAAGGGCTGGTGTGCATGAATGGAGTGTGTGAAGGGAAGAGTTAGATAATCACAGAGCTGCATCCTGTTATGCGAATGCAATCAGTCTTCAAATTCATTCTTGAAAATATTACTTGTCATAAAACATGTGAAAAGAATGTGCCAGTGGGATGAGATAATCCCATTTGTTTCAATGAATGTGTTGAAATAAAGCAGATGAAGCAGATTAAATCATTGGTAGCAAAATATTTCACTGTTTGAAAAAAATATAAAAACATTTTCACACAGAATATGAGGCTACCTGACTTGTTAAGGTAGACGATTTTCAGTGTACTATAGTGCCTGGTGAGATCCCACTGTATTTTATATATCCAGCATATATGTCATTTAGTCTCATATTCATTTTTATCTTGTTTTTTGTTCTTAGAATAAGTGAAAATGACATGAAAAGGACTAAAAGGGACAAATAAAAAGGTGGAAGGTGGAAATCCTGATTTTTTTTTCTGGAAACAAAGAAGACTAAGGCAGATCAGCCCACTAGCATCAAGAAAATGACACTTGGTTCAGGAATATTCAGGGAGCAAGTTGATTATCACTGGAAAGAAGTGGGACTATCCCTTTCAAGTGGCAGATTTTTTCACTTGTTTCAAGAAACAAAGATTTTAAGACGAACTCGCTTATTCAGATGGATTTTTTCTGAGGTGTACCCTAAAGCCTGGTGGGCACACACAATATTTTACAGATGCAGGTTTCTTGGGGTTTCTTTGTGCCGCCTGAACAGAGCATACCATAACTCCCCTAAAGTCTGAGTGCACTGCAAGAAGTGTTACACCCGAGCGCACAAACGAACAAGCGCATAGATTCAGGTCTTTACACAGCCGCCAGGAGCACATCATCTGCACTCAGGGAACAGGTTTTATGTAAGACAAAGTGCAGCACGTTGACACAGCACAGTAGTTCATCTTACAATAGCCCTTGACACGTACAGAACGTTTGCCATGCACAGCAGAGAGGGCAGTCATGTACGTCCTCAATAGCAAAGACCCCTGCTATTCACCTTGAGGATAAAGTTGGCATCGGTGTCAGCCTCTAGCATTTTACCTCCCATTACTGAGACTCAAGTTTCAAACTCCGTCACCGCTCGAATAACAATCCTCCAAGTGCAAGTGGTAGTTAGAGGTTGTGTAAGCTGATTGCTATCTCGTTAATAATAATTGGGTCAGGTGTAATGGCTCAAATGACAGTTAAAGTGCCAGCGCTTGTGTAATACTTTAATTTACTGTAAAATTGAGGCTACAGAGGTTAGACTTAAGTGGGATGAAGCTGCGGTTAATGGGAACATACAGCGCAGACACATTTCACACACACACAAACACACACAGCCACGCACACACACACACACCAGGATCTCGAACAGGACCTTGAAAGGTGTTGATGGCGGGGTCTAATTCCTGATCAGTATCGCGGGATGGTTTACATGTCATGACCCAGTCACCCACCTGCCCTTCCCGTGTTCAAAGACATGTCAGTGCAAAACAATGAGCGAAGCGGGACATAACACATAACAAACAGATTATGTCACCTGATACAACCTGCTATAGATCTGTTGAGTTCAGCGTACTTTTGTTCCACATAGACCCACATCTCCGGAAGTTTTTTTTTTTTCTAAGTAACAAAGCTGAACATCTAAATCGATTTCCCCCATTCTTTTAGGCTGCTGGCCCTCTGGTCTACATTATTTTGTTCAACATCTCTTATGTCAAACAGACTTAACAAAATAAAACTCCCTAATTAAAATCAGTAGGCTGCTTGATGGAAATTTTGTGGACATATTTTAATATTTTAGTCATAATGCGGCCCAACTGTGGCTGCTTGGATCACAGCACAGAATAAAATCCTAACAGACCATCCTATCCTATCTCAAAAATCAATTTTTTTCTTTTACCATTACAGCAAAAACTGAATCATTCCTACTTTTTTTTTTTCTTTTTTCTACATGTCATGTCTCTTGTCAAGAAATAACCATTTGAACCATGCGTAAGTGTATTTTATCATACTAGCTGGCCAGTATCCAGGTGGAGTGTTCCCTTATTATGCCCAATTTATGATATTTGGGAATTTTCCAAGTCAGCATACTCCTGTAATAAATCCCAACTGGATGAATCCAGCTTATATTTCACAACTGTCTTTTTCTGTGATTGCAAAATTGCTAAAATTAAATTCAGATAAGGCTTCAGTCAGGGTTGTTTGGCCCAAATGCTTCTTACATCATGTCTCTTGGGAGATGCTAGTGTGGCAATATGGTAAGAGGGAAAATCTGCAAATATAATGTAAACCAAGCACTCTCCTGAATTCCTGATCTCATTCTGTTGTAATGGACAAACTGAAGGACCAGAAAAGACAGATGACATTACTAAGCCTAAATGAGCTGCACCCTCTTTTAGTCACCCTGGGCAAAGACAATATGAGCAGTGTCTCTGTCTCTCCTGCATGATAATCAGTCTGTCTTCCTGTCTGTCTTTCTCTATCCTTGACCAAATGTCTGTGGGTTTGTTTAAATACTTAGGAGAATTTATTCTGTAATTCAATTGCCCTCGAGGGTCTTTACTGAAACCAGTCCAACTGAAGGGTCTGTGCTTCTCCTCTGTGTTGGGAAAATCCCTTTTCTCCTGTGTGTGTGCGTGTGTGTGTATGTGTGTGTTCAGATGACGACAGCAATGGGAGAAATAAACACGACCATTAGCCATGCCCTGCGGCATGATGGGATATCTATTGTCGTCTGGGGAGAGAGCGGGGGATCAGGAAGGAGACGGGAAGAGAGAGTCACTCTGCCCAGGGGTCTGCATGCATCCCTTAAACACACACACACACACACACACACACACACACACACACACACACACACACACACACACACACACACACACACACACACTCGTTCCCCTCTCTCTTCCGCTCAAGTTTATTGTGTTTGACCCAGTGCTGGATCCCTAGCATCCTGTTGTCCAGTTTTTGGAGAAATAACCAGCTTTTCCTCTTGGCTCTCTGCAAAGTGTTTTGAGGCTATCTGTGACACACACACACGCGCGCGCTCACACACACACACACACACGCACACACACACACACACACACACACACACACACACACACACACACACACACACACACACAGCTGCTATACTGGCCATGCAGCAGCATTCAGAGATTTCCCTGCCACAAGCAAAACATATAAACAATTGCTAAAACATTGAGGTCGGTGCACTAAACTTAGGTATTTGTCACTGTCATCACTTGAAGGCGGAGAAACAGGGAAGCCAATAAAGAATTTTAATTTTTTTTAACAATTAAAAAAAATTTTTTAAAGCTGGCAGGCGGGTATTTGGACTGCTAATCATTGTTTGGTCTCAAACTGCATCCAATGACTGTATCTATTATATCCACCTTTTTTGGATGCATAATTTTAAAAGTGATTCACTGTAAATCAAGTGACAAGATGTCAAATTGTTTCCACTCCTTTTTGTTCCAAGTGTGCACTGTTGAATACACAAAAAGTTGCATGGTTTGGTTCGTTTTGCTCCACAAAAATACTAATAACAAAATATGCAACCTGACAAACTGATTTGGTCACACAGCTGTTGCTCTATGTTACTGCCAGAGCTCAAACAGTCCAATCAGAGTTGAAAGTGAGCCATCTTGGACTATAGCATGCATATGTAGAGAAGAGGCCTATCTGCAGCCCCTAAGCACTCTACTACATACATACTGTATAAACAACATAACCAGCAACAACAACGCAGTACCACGGCTACTACCACTCCTATTACTGCAAGTATAGTATACTTAAAGTGAAAAATGCCCCGTAAAGTCGTGATAAATTAGTGTCTGAAACAGCCTTTTAATTTTACGAGGCTTGCCCATCAACTCTAACTTAAATGTTTAGCTGCAAGTCCAATTTATGGAGTCTGAATATGAAGAGCAAGCTCAATCCAGGAATAATTTCAGGGCCAGTAACAAGGACAGTCACAATTTTACTGGCATCATGCTAGATCAGTAAGGAAAAAGCCACAGTTACTTATATAAAGGACTATTTCAGGTGAGGGTTTGAGCCTTGAGACACACCACATGCAATCAATGCAGCAGAAAAAACCCAGTAACCAATGAAAACTGAAAAGTTTCTGTCTGACAGAAAAGTTGAGAGGCAGGCTGCAGCAGACTGACAGATACCAACTCATTTACTTTTGTCAGACCATCATTGCACATAAAAAGGGAAGTAAAAATAAGGGGAGAAGTTCTTATTTTGACATATTTTGTTATTTAAAAAAAAAAATTAAAAAAGGCAACAATGTTCTTGTGTTCCCCACAGTTTCTTCCACGTATGATGAAGCAGATTTAATTAAAAAAGTGAGTCAAACAGAGATGCAGTCTCTCCTACCTTGTTGGAAGCCATGTCACTGACGGAGCGGTAGGTCTGGATGGTCTCCAGCTGGTCCAGACACCAGTCCAGCTCCTCCATCGTCTCCATGGCCAGCTTCTGGTACGCCTCATCTGTCAACAGGCAGCCGGCACACAGAGACACACAGTCAGAACAGACGGCGCACACAGAGCCAGAGCGCTGCCCGGCCACTGCTAGGCAGCGTCCACCCACGGGTCCTGCTCTGGGCGCCTGCTGGTGCTGCTGCTGCTGCTGCTGCTGCTGAGGAGGGGGCAGCGCCAGGGGGGGCACCCGGCTGCGGCGCTCCTTCATCATGAGTTGTTGTTGTGGCGAGCTCGTGTTGGAGAGTAGTTGTCGGCAGAGTTGAGAAGAGCGGAGCAGAGAAAAAGCAAGGACCAGTTGCTCAATTCTCTCTCTCTCTCTCTCTCTCTCTCTCTCACACACACACACACACACACACACTCACTCACACTCTGCTCGTCTCCCTCTATGCATGTGTGTGTGTGGTGTGTGTGTGAGAGAGGGGTGTGCCCCCCTCCCCACAAACCGAGGCCCTCAGTTCATTTACATAAACTCAACCCTCTGGTGCAGGAAACCAGACCCCCACCCGCCCCTACACACACACACACACACACACACACACCACCCCACAGGAAGAAAACAGACACCTCCAAACCTGCACACACACACAAAAGTTGCTTCAAACCAAGCATGGGGAACGAGCTATTTTAACTTTGGTGTTAACAATGTATGGCTGTTTTCCTTTCAGTAACACACACACACACACACACACACACACACACACACACACACACACACACACACACACACTTCAGACAACACTACAGAATGCTGATGATTTACTGATAGGATTAAATATCATTGATTGGTATTGGCTGATCATTGTTTAGTTAATCGGACCGACCACAGCTGATTCGTTCATATCAGGTTGATGTTTTGTTTAGCTGTGGGACTCAAAATTGGTATCGTGGACAGTTGGTGGTGGGGCTCCACATGACAAAGAGACAAGATGTATACTGAGCCCTAGACAAATATGAATTGAGTGTATTTGTAATTTCAGTCTAATGAAAAAAAAAAAAAAAGTACATGTGGCTGCTGTAGAGGCAAGTGTGGCAATATATTGCCATATTTCTTGGTACAATTTCAAGACGCATGTAAGCAGATTCTCTTGCAGCTGGATCACTTATGAATCAGCAAAACCAAACGGTTGATTTTACAATGTGTACCAATCGACTGGGCTAAAGGTAAAGCTACATTAAAACTGTAGCCTGAAGCCCAAACTGCTGGAATTTCCTTGCTGATACATGCAGTTTATAACTCGGGGAATTTCACCAACAAATGGGGATGAGCAGAGATTTGGGAATGTGCGTGCATGGGCGATGAAAGCCACCTTTTAATTAAAAAAAAAAAAAAGAAAAAGAAAAAGAAAAACACTATTTATAGGTGTTTGTTGTAGTATGTTTTAATTTCCAATATATTTTCTTTGTGGAGCACTGATATCAATTCAGTTTCAACCTAGTGAGTTACTTTTTTTCCTCTTTAAACTTTAAACTACTTAGACACAATAGAGTGGCTCTATCCAGTGAGGTAGGAAAAAGCTGCTTAGAGAGAGCAGAGTGTGACTTTGTGATTAGTAAGTCAATCACTGGCTCAATATTGTTGCTTGGACAAAGTGTCAGTTTAACCCCAAGCCGGTTCCTGCGGTGTTACTGGCCAGCGTTTTTCAGAGAACAACTGTATGTCAAGGTTGGAATGAGTCAGTGTTGGAAAGTGCAACGGGTGTGTGATGGGGTGGCTGGTGGGGCTGGACACACACACACACACATACACACACACACAGAGGCCAGGCCTTATCCTCAGCGCTGTCACTGCGTTGTGTGTACTGTGTGTCTCCTAGCTGCAGAGCACAACATGGCAGCAGGGTTTGCGTTGCGGCGACCTTAGCGTGGTCACGTAGAATGCGCCCCCCGCTCTGATCTCCTCGCCATCAAAGGCACGAGCCTGTTTGCTCTCCCAAATATGAGAGGCACCTGGCACTCTGCCCCCGGCCCTCCTTTACTCTGCTGCAGGGAGTGAGAGAAAGAAAGAGAGTGTGTGTGTGTGTGTGTGTGTGTGTGTGTGTGTGTGCATGAGAATTTTGTTTAACCCCACCAGCATGAGATGCCGAAATGGTTCACTCCCCAATACTCCCAACCCTCTTGATGTGTTTTTTTTGTTGATGAAGAGCCGAGGGAGGCGCTTGGCCTTGGTATAGGTTTCTCATTTGACCTTTATATGGACCAAGTCGCCTCAGACAAAATGGGCAAGTCACTTTATAGGTCTTGGCTGTGGTTGTGAGCTTGACGTCTCTCACATTTGGCAACCTTAGATATGTTTATGATCTTACTGTGTGAGGCTTACGGCTTGCAGGCCTCAAATTGCAAAAAAAGGGACAAAACAGCATCATTTTCCTGAGTCTGTGCAGTAACATAATAGTGGTCGAGCAACTGCTTTGTATGATCTGTGATGTGTATATGGGTGTGTCCTTGTAATATTTCTACATTTGAGGACCAAATGTTCTCAAAAGAATAGAAAGATGAGGAAAGGCCTCCAAGGAAATGAAAATTTTACAAAACTTCACTTTTTTAAGGACAAGTTTACAGAGAGAACTTGAGTTGAGGGTTAAGGTTACAGGTTGGAGAATTAGTATGATAAATGGCCAGTAAAAGTGTAGTGTGTGTGTTGTGTGTGTGTGTGTGTGTGTGTATGTGTGGCACTGGGGCTGTACCACGACAGGGATGGATGGGGAGCTTTGTCACTTAAACGTTGTTTTTTAAAAAAATACTTAAAAATAGGCACAGAGCCTTAAAACCTGACCCAAAATTGGTCACACAGCTAACTTTTTATGGGTCCTTACATCCTCAATTCATTCTTTAAGTAGGTGCCAGATCGAAGTAACTGTAACATTTATATAACAGTCTTATTCAGAACCCTGCTCCAGTGGCGAGCAATGCCAGCATCAGTCTTTCATGCAGGAATGGACCCAGTTCTCCAACAATCAAGTCGAATAAAAATGCAGTAAAAATAAATCTGATTTGTGCACTAACTTTACAGCATTCATTCTGAGTTATTTCCCAGTATTACTACTTAAAGCGAGGTTAGTTATAGCAACCTCATCCACTTCTGTTTTGTGAAGAATTGAAAGTGCATGGAGCCCAGTTCTTGTTTCTATCCATGTGTTTGAAGAACAGATCAACCAAGAATCAGTTCAGCACATGAACTCATTGTTCCTTTTTTTGTGATTCAGAAAAAAACAAATCTGTGTAGATAAAATCAAAGCCAACCTACAATGTGTTAAACGATGGTGTGAAGTCATGTGACAATACACAGAAACAAGTAAAATGCTTAAAAATAGATACATTTCTTTGGCTGTGCTCAGTGGATGTTTGATAATTGAGAAACTTACTGTAAAACCTCTAGCAACTGAAATGGATTTATGTTTAATCTTCTCAAGTAAAAGGCAACAGGATCATGCTCTTCATTAGATTCAAAGATCTGGGTAAAGATCAGCTTGATCAAAGGGTGAGACCTGATAATGTTGTACAGAGAAGCTGAAAGACACAATAGTGATTAAAAAAAAAAAGGGTGATTCAAAAATACTTGCGATTGTTTAATCTGGTTAAGCTCAAAGACTCCTTGCCAAAGATTTTTTTTTCTAAGTTTGAGTGGGACAGCTTAACTGGCCTAAATAGCTGCAACCTTTAGTCAGTCAATCTTTGTTATATTTTTAGTGAGCATGCTTTAGAGGTAGACCTATTCTTATCTTTTGGCTTTATGCGACAGCTTCCATCTGCAGCCATATTAGAATGGTCAATATTCCCTGTGTACATTTCTAAAGACACAGTGGAAATACTGTCTGACACTCACTATGCATCAAAATGCATGTAACTACATTATGTGAGCCAACCGCATTTTCTTGCTTATGTAAGGAGCAAATATAACAAAGTTAGGGTGGATACAAAATTTGTGCCTCTTTAAGGACAATGCCAGTCTTTTTTAAGTTTGTGTTGGTTGGGTTATGTCTGTCAGTTACATAAGTCTTGCTGCTGTCCACATATTTGCTGTAGTTTTAAATGTCAGACTTTGTTTGTCTACTTCCTTACAGAAGTCGTTCACTGCCACTCATACTGAAAAACAAGAAACACCCTCCAAAGACTTAAAAGTGCCTGAGTAAGATAAAAACAATAAACATGCTATTTTAATGATTTTGTCATTTTTTTTTATTGTAATGTTACTGTACTTCTCATATTTATGGTAGAATTATGAGTGGGGATCATTTTATGGAACATTTGACAATGAATTGTTCACAAGTTTAAAATGACAGTCTGTGGTATGTCATTATAGATACCAGTCAACAGGTTGTGACTCAGAGTTAGACATTGTCCTTGAGCAGCGATGACGTACCTTTGTGGTCACATTTTGTTTTAAGTGATGATGCATGCAATTTTGTTGCATACCAGTGACACAGAATGGCTTGAATAAGAGAAACCTGCTCTGCATGGTGGGCTGGACAAGGCAAGACCCAGGAAAGAGTGCTAAAAATCCAATCGCCTACTAACATGCACACACACGCACACACACATACACACATATCACGACGTAAGAGGGGATTTCCACTGCCTCTCCGCCCTGACACAAGGGCTGCTCTGATCAGAGCCCAGACGTATCTGGCCCACAGGGGCAGGGGCAGACAGGAAAAAAACACACACAAAGACACACACACACACACACACACACACACACACACACACACACGCAGATGTACATAATGCAGCTAAGACGTAAAATCAATATACATATGCATCAACTCCCAGCAAACATGTACTTTCCAGCTGAGGGTGGCAGCACCAACAGGCTGCAGAGAACAGGGAGGGTCAGGAGGGATATGAAGTCAGGATTTTCTCTTTTGTATCTTCCACACATACTCTTGTTCTCCCTCTAAATATGTTAATTTCCATGTGTCTGTCTCTGACAAACAGCCAATCCTTGTCTCATTCTTTTTTCTCTGAAAGTTTCTCACTCTTTGTGCATCACCGTTACTCTCTCTCTCTCTCTCTCTCTCTCTCTCACTCTCTCTCATTCGCAACGCATCTCTGTCCATTTGGATTGACATGGGAGACTTCCTGTCTCCCATGAAGCTTGAGCACTTGCACACACCAACACATATAAACACACACACACACACACACACACACACACACACACACACACACACACAAACGTTGACCTTAGTCACTTACGGGACATTACATAGACTTTCATTCATTTCCTGGAGACTTACCCTAACCTAATCGTAACGACGATGTGCCTAACCCTAACCCAAACCCTAACCTCAACCACTGACCCAAAAATCAGCTTTTTCACCACTGGGGACACAGCTTTTGTCTCCAGTTGGATAAGATGTCCTCAATTAGCTGGACTTTAGTCTGAAATGTGTCCCTGAAAGTATGGCTAAAGCCGGCTCCTCCATTGTCTCCACACACAAGACGTGCACACGAGTGTATATAACATAGACAACCACTGGGTTGTTTGAGGACAAGTGCATGTGCGTCAGAGAAGACGAGTTGAGGTGGTGTGGAACGGAGTCTTTGAGCGTAAGTGTGTGTGTGTGTGCGCGTGTGCGTGTGTGTGTGTGTGTACGTGTGTGTGCGTGTGCATGTGTATAACAGCTGTGGCTGTCATCGTCTCTTGGGGGACAGAGTCAGTTTCCTGCATGTGATGTGGTGGTAGATGCAGAGAAGCAAGAGGGCTGCACTGCAAGATCAGAAGCCCCAGTGGTACTACTGACATCAGAGACCATGACATACAGATATAGACGCATGCACAAATGCACACACGCCCACACACAAACACACACACAGAAAATCAGGATCACCAGTACAATCTCTCTCCCTCTTGATTTTTCTCTTGAACTTCTCTGGTTTTGATTTTATGACCAAGAATTCATCATTGAAAATCATCTGAGTTTTGAAGGGTGGCGTGCCACATTTCCAGTGAACTGGCGTAAACAGACCACACACACGCCTACGAAAAAGAAACCAGCCGAAACTCTGACGTGGGGTGATGGGCAGCCATGCCAATAAAGACAAAAAAAGAGCGAGGTGATCGTTAGTGGCATCTCTGCTTTATAAGAAACAGACCAAAGGATAACTTGAAACCATCGATGCTATTACTCAACATTTCCTAAGAAAGACCAGAGATGGTATGGTGAGGCGGTAAGCCTGGCAGTGCTGCTTATACTTCCAAAGAGGTGAATTATGACATAAATTAAGCCCAGAAACATCCACTGACATGCATTGTGAAAGGGGAAAGGAAGGTGTTGGTGGCCTTATTGTTGGTGGTGTGAGAGCATGTAACATTACAACATCTAGTAATTCAATCCAGAAAAGCTTCTGCATGCTGGTTTCTGAGAAGTGACACAATGACATCATCCTCATAGTCTGTGTTTTGTTAAAAGTCATTTATGTGATTTACAGGGAGGCGGGCTACAAATAACTTCTCAATAATTGCCATGACAATGTTGTTGACCTGTAGCTGTGAATTATGAACACCAGGGAGGAAATAATGACACTAATTTCTGATCTAACGGCAGATGTCACATGGGGGTAAACCACAATTCCATTTATAAATTTATATCAGGGCCTCTTAAACCTTTTCATCACTGGACCCATAATGGGTACATTCATTTTCTCTCTGGGACCCAGGCTCAGCAAAACACATTGGTACGCTTTTCATGTGGGGACCCACCAGAAACTGTCCTGCAACCCACCTGATGGTTTAAAAATGCTGATGCATAGCAAGGTGCTGATTGGGATGATGGACTGAGACAGAACTCCTTCAAATACATGTTTTCATGCAACTTTTCTACAGTTTCAAAATCACAAGTTTGCCTCACAAGAGGTGCAAGAACTAAAATTGAAAAAAAAAACAAAAAACAAACAAACAAAGAAAAAAAAATCCAACTTTAGCTTTTTTATGGGAGCAAAGCAATAAATGTTTGCTATGCTGTTTGTTGGTATACCTCAAATATTCAAAGCCCATGGTCTCGGTCTTGTTCAACTTTCCCTTATTCCCTTAGTACGGAACACCACTTGGTAGAATAAAATTCAAGTGATTGCTACTCTGACCTGAAGCCTTTCTGCTCCTGCATTTATACTGCAGTAAAACCAGTTCTTATGGCCATAAGGCTGCCAACAAAAAGTGCATTGAGTGGGTCACTGCATGTGTGTGTGTGTGTGTGTGTGACTCCTTCGTGGTCCTTGCTTGTCCCCCACCCCCCTCTCTCTCCTTGGACACTGTGTTCCCTGTCTTTCCCACATATGCATACACACGTACACATTCCTGTCTGATTTACTATGGAACACAGTGGGAAAGCAACAGGGAAAGCTATAAATTGATGGTGGCATGCAACAATTCCCTGAGGATAGATAATGTTACCAGATCTCTTGCAAACTCATTGGAATAACTAAGAAAAAAAATAAAATAACGGACTACTTCTGAGCAAAATAGCACAGGATCCACAATGGCAACAAAAGATACGATGTGACAAAGACCATGAATATAGGAAACCTCAACCTTCCACTCCTTAGTCTCCTGAGCCACAAGAACTGATCTGTTTGCCTTCTTTGAAATGGCTAAATTGGAGAAAAATCATATCTACATCTTGCCATGTTTTGTTCCACCAAGTCATGCATTGCACATTAGGCTATGGGTTATAAACATCTTAACATCTCATAACATTGGCCGGGTCCCCTTTCCTTCACACGCACACCATTTACACGTGGTGAAAATGTGTACGGCACTTGCAAGGCAGACATACTGTACACATGGTGTGCATACATGCATGATACACACACACACAAACGCAGGCACACAGGGAGACACACAGTGATTTCAGCACGAGGGAGGGTAACGTGAGAAGTGCTCTGAGTGAAAATCCCAACAAAGACAATCTTGCTATCACTGGGCCTGAGGGCTGCACCGAGGCCTCGGGCACTGAGAGGGCATCTGTCTCAGATAGAGCCCTCGTATATATCCTGACTGGCTCTCTTCTTCACATGCTGGTGTAAAGTGGTCTTGAGTGTTTCGTTTCTACGTCTCATTTGCTATCTCGTTCTCTGATAAAATGGGTAGACGTCAAAGGGGCTGCTTTCCTGTCCTATCAGCAAGTCTGCAAGGCGCATTGCTTAGTGAGTATGTTACCGTACTGACCTTGAACTGCCCTCTCCCTCACTTTCTCCATCTGTTTTGACTCCTGCTCTCATAAACTCTCACATAATATTCTCTTTCTCCGTTTTACTCCTCCGTACCACACCATCCCGCTCTTTTTTTTCCTTCTATGCTTCTCTCGCTCACACACAAACACGGACACACACTCAAACATTTGCAAACATACACGCACACACATACACACAACAGACCTCACTTTGTCTGTGTTACCTGAGGTGAACTCTCACACTGGGAGCAACAGTATTGACTGGGCTGAATGGACCCCATTGTCACAGGGACTGGCACTTGCCCCTCGGGACGATTAGCATGGATCAGAGGAGCTACGTAACCCAGTTAGCCAAACTGCTGTTGCTGCTGCTTTTTCCAGGTTTCAAAGTCGTGTTCAGTGTTACAATCATAGGGGTTCACTGTTGGGTTAGGAGGTGGACTTGATGTCAGTTGAGATGAAAAATTGTTTAGCATTGTTTAATGATGTACCATATATTGATAGGTCATTCAGTGGAATATCAGATAAAGTGATAAAGTGGTTTCTATATTTTTTTGGAGCACACATTCATAAACCAAACTGTAAAACAAGTGTTCTTCTGCATTAGTGAAAAAGTATAGTCCAGTGTCATAGCAGTAATGGTAATATTATGATCAAGAACATCTGTAATGAGAGAACCTCAACTTAAATCATAACTTTGACCCCAACAGTGACAGATATGGGACACATGTAGAAATGTCACTCAAAAGCACCACAGCTGCACAAAAATTACAGAGGAAAACACTGATAATGCAGGGCAGACTGTGTGATAAGAAAAAGGAGCCAGCATGGACCCCTGCAGCTTGACCGGGCCTAGCCTCTATTAACTCAAAGAAAAGGTTTGATCACAAGTTGATCAAACTGAATTTGAATGAAATGTGTGCAATAATTTTGTCTGACAATGATTTCAGTCACATTAGCTGGATCAAAATTCAGGCCACATGAGGACCACTGCACAACATTTTTTTTTTTTTTGGTATTTAGCTAATGCTTTTATCTACAATGACAGAAGAAGGTAACCAAACCAAACTAAACGGAAATTTATTTATACATCACATTTCGTACAGTCAAATGCAATGCAATGTGCTTTGCAATTTAAAAAATAGAACGCAAAAGAATAAAAAAAAAAGACAGAAAAACCCCCAGTTCCCTCGTAAAGCAGCACAGAACCGACTACATTTCTATATGATTTTTACTCAGTAGTACAATATCCAAACAGTCTGTGGGAACAGCATGTGAAGCTGACTACTTTTCAGCTAATGATGAAAAATAAGATAGCTCTGCAAGATAGAAGTGATTTTTTTTTTTTAGGATAGTCTGATGGGATTTATTAGTTAATATTTCCCCCTGAGACATGGACAAACATTCCAGCAGTGATTCCAGCAGTGGCGCCCCAACACAGGAAATTTTTTCATCAATCTAATCTTGAATGTAAAACTCAAGCTTTGATTTTAGAAGAGTGAGGAGAAATAACTACCTACCTCCCTGCCATAGCTCTTGTTAAACCTTAACAGTTCACTGATTATGTCATTTGCAATGCAGTGGTAGAAACTGCAGGAGTGTGGTCAGAGATATATGCAGGTATTTAGGCTGCCCGCCTCTTTCCGTGGGTGTTTAGAGCATACCTTCAGCTTAACGACCACACACCTTGAGGGCATGGGAGGAGTGGTCATACCAGAGATGTTCACAAGTCACCAAATGGCAGTCAGCTCTTACGTCTTTAAGCTAGAATCCAAGTCAGGTCTGAGTCCATAGAACCTACATGCATTGTATATGAGAATCATAGGCAGTGGTGGACAAAGTACACAATCCCATTACTTTAGTCAAAATATAGATAGCTCTAGTTAAATATTACTCAACTACAAGTGAAAGTTGTTAATTACAATTTCTACTACAGTCAAAGTATTGGGTATTTGCTTTTTACATTACATTACATTACATTACATTAGGCCTGCTTCAAAGTGGATTTGTTTTTCAGTTTTTTTTTTTCATTTCAGCTCATGTATTCCCATTGCTTCTACAATAAAAATGTGAAAAATTATATATATTTTTTTCATTTTTGTATAGTAAGTTACAACTCAGTAACTGACATCTGCAGTAAAATAACATTGTATAAGCAGTATAAAGTCAAAAATCACAAAATTCAATTTAATTTGCATGGCTGCTGGCAAGCTCAGTGTAGATGTATAATGCCTTGTTCAGAAATAGAGCCCATTGTTGCAACTTTTTTTTCCTGTAACTTTCGCACACAGTGCCTGGTTGACCACCGAAAGACGCTTACTGTGCACCAGTTATTGTTTACAAGTCCAAGTCAAGCTGGGGCTCATAAGGGATGAGTTGAAGTTTATTTGTATTCGAGTTAAGTACGTAAGAGTCGCAAACTCGAATAGGTCACACCCATGAAACCATGGCACCATAAGACTCTGAAAGGGGGCTTGGATAAATTTCATGGGTTTTATTTCAAATACTGAAAAAGTAAACAACTCAGTGGGCTGATATGTAACCGGACAGGCTCAGTTCATGCAATGCCATATATTTTCTTTCCAGGGCTTTCATATTTTAATAACATTTTATTTGATATTTATTTGATATTTGATTTATTTATTTAAGTGGTATTTTACGACTGGAAAGATGGTCTTTTCATGAAACTGAGATGTCTATGCAGTAGAAAGGCACAAATATTTTTGAAATTGGGGCTACATGACCAGAAAAAAACAAAGAAAAAAGGCTGCGGTATTCCCTTTTGCTGAGAGGGTAGAAAACCTACAACACCGTGAATGCACTGTTTCCAAGGCAACGGAGCAACAAAGTTGGTTTCCATATAGCGGCTTGCTGGAGCAGGAAAAAGTTCTCTTAGACAACATCCATTTGTTCGCAAAAACAGTTTCAGTTTCAGTGGTGTCGACTTGCCTTGTTCCCGGGTGCGAGGACTTGAAAAGGAAACAGCATGCTCTCTCAAGCCGACTGTCCATGGAGGCGGGCGTACGAAAAATGTGGAAGAACAATCTGCAGTTTGAACAACATCCCTAGAGTCAGCAGAAGTTCACCAGATGACACGTTTGAACAGGGAGCTCTGGGTACAGGCAACATGGAGGGAAGTTAAACATTTTTTCATTTGCAGATACTACCCACATTGTAATAATACAAAGCTGGTTGAAAATGTGTATTCCTTTAAGTGTAAAGAACTTGACATGGAGCCTGGCCAGGCTACTTCAGGCCAGAGTTGATGGGTGGGGTGTGGAGAGGCGCTAAGGGTGCTGTGACGAAGGAGTTTGCGTGCAACTAAGGATCGGTGTCTCCAGCAACATATGAAGACCAGCTGAGACAAACCTCAGATGACCTCAACCAGCATGCCTCCTTATGGTGGGTAGGCATAGCATGTGTCAGTCCAAGTTAGTGAATTTGCATGTGTGTGTGTGTGTGTGTGTGCGTGTGTGTGTGTGTGTGCGTGCACAGGCGTGTGTGTATGTGTGTGTGTCCCACATCAAACAAAAGCAGTGCATAATCTAATTGCCAAAATGCCAGTAAAGACAATTGGCATTGGTGAGCATGCAAAACAAGATTGATTGTGTTTGTCCATATTGGCTCAGTGAAACTTCCTGATTGAATCAAGATTAAATGAGAGAAACCCCCACAAGAAACAAACAAATGGGCATGTGGTGCGCAGGGTGCAATGTGAGCAACAACTGTCACAGAAAAGGGGCGATACTTGGACTTCACTGCAACCAACATAAAATATAAAAATCAGTTACCACAGAGTACTGATTAGCAAACCATAATTTGGCCATTTGAAAATAAACTGAGGAATTGGATCAGAGTAGAGTTGTTTATCGTATAACATTTTTTAAAAAGCAGATTTTCTGTCCCGCTCTACAAAGAGGGTGTGGTAATGGTGGAGGGCAAATGCTTCCCAAATACCCAAACAAAAGGGCCTGTCTGTGAGGCAGAGAGTGTTTGAATCCATCTGCGCTGGGCTGAACAGGCCTGCTGGCAGGGGAATACTTCAGGGGAAGGGCAGCCGTCTACTTTATGACTGTGCTGACGTCAATGGCATAATTCAAATACTTGCAGAGTGTACGCTTCCAGCTTTCTGAACCTGCTCTCTTTCTGTGGCAGGCCGCAGCTAAAACCCGACATGGAATCGGTCCCCGCAAAAAAACAAAAACAAAACAAAACAACACAACACACAAACACATGGTATTCATCTGCAAACCCTTCAGCTGTCACAGACAGGCAACTGACAAACAGAATTTCTCTGGAAATTTTATAATATTCACCATTAAGGACAACAGAAATCCTAACATTTTAAAGTGGAATTGTCCCAAAGGAACAGTGGTCCAATAAACAAGAAATTGAAGTGAAACAGGAGGGAGAGCCAAATTAAGTCTTTTTCCCACTAATGTGAAAATGTTGTGTTAATTACGCCTCCCTGATCCATTTCTGGAGCAACTCTGATTTAGTCAGAGACAGGAACTGACATAAAATTTAAATGCTTTGTGAAATGATCTGTATGTTTGGTGGAATTATAAAGACTTTTACTGAAAGTGGCTTAAACGTGCAAATAAATGTGCAGACACACACGCACACACACACACACACACACACACACACACACACACACACACACACACACACACACACACACACACACACAGAGACTCATTCAGCAGAATGGGGAACTGCAAGTATTTACAAATTGTGAATGGCTGTACATTTCTTAGAAACATGGGCTTGACCTAAATGAATAAACATAGTAATAATAATAACACGATGAATAATACACAAAAAATACAAAAATAAATTTGATTTGAAGGTGAATGGTTTTCCAAGAGAGAGATGTAAAAATGCTAAATATAACACCTGCACAAAGCAGGTTTTTTTGCAAACAAGCTAACACCTCAGTTGTAAGGGTGTAACAATTCAGTTTTGAACCACAGTTTGGTTCATATGTTATTTTTTGTTTTGTTGTGTTTTGTTTATTGCATATTAAACATGCAATAAAAATATGCATTTTTATTGCATCTTTTAATAGTACAAAAACATTACCTCTGCAAACTGTTTAATGCATTAAGCGCCAGATTACAAAACATTCATGTATTTTAAGATATTGGTGAGAATTAGTGTTAGGAAATTAAAAAAGTATTTTCTGTTGCTATAAGGACATTTACAAATCACTGTATCTATTCAAGTTTCTCGCAAATAACTACATTTTACAAGATTAAACTTGAACCTATCATGATAGCATAATAATTTATTTTCTCCCATTACTCATTTTCACTGAACTGAGCTTGAGCACATCTTAATGCAACTCGATGCAAAGTCTGAATAACAAGGAGTCGACAGCGGCTCAGTGAGAGCCGCTCTCCGGAAATTGTGACTCTGTTCCAGCTCAGAGCCGGTTATGGATCCTCATCCCTGTTCTGTCCTGACTTGTGGGCCAACTCGGGTAAGATGCTGAGGGAATGGGGAAATGGTTCGTGCCACCGAAACCTTTCAGAATAGCTACATTTTTTTCACAGGTCTTGCGCCTCAGTCAACTAAGGGGACAGGCAGCGATCACTAACAGTAACAACAAGAGATGAGATGCTCAGTTGTAGTCAGCCCCTGGTAGCAGAAAACACTGGTCGAAGCCGCTATAGGTCCCAAAGTTTACACACCGTCTGCCGTGTTCTAGACAAGCCTGCCTCTTCTCGCTCTTCGCGTGGGTTTTCTCCCCCCTTCTCTACCTCACTACTATAGTTTGCAACTTGCACAGTCAAATTACATGTTTGTGTCAGAGTAATCACTGTCTGAGTGCTGCACAGTCTACCATATAGAGTTCTATACAGCTGAATTATAATCTTCAGGATCTCAGGGGCCGTGAGATGGAACAAAGAACCACGACTGGAGACAGTAGACGTTTGTATCATGGTTTTGGTCTTGGTTTCAGGACTGTTACACCCCTACACTTCAAACATGATAAAGCATTCACAGCAGTCGAGCAGTACCTCTGAATCCAAAGTCGTTAACTATCAGATGAACCAGCGTCACTGGGAAGACTGAGATACTGTTGTCTATCAGGATGGAAATACAGGGTGACCTGTCATTTCAAAGGTCAACGTTTTGTAAAAATCTGGACATATGTTATCTCAAAATGAGTCATTAATGAATTATAATAATAAAAACAACAATGAAATTATGAACTTCATTGTTCCCAGCAGGACAATCCTCTTTCACTTGCTCCCCTCTACAGGAAGGTCAGAGTTAGGATCTGGTACAAAGCAGACATTGAAGCTGGTAGGGAATCAATGTCACTTCAATGACACTACAGTATTTATTTAACTGGCCAAAATGTCAATGTGTTTATGAGTGATCTGGAAGCTCTGTAGTTAGATCATATTTTAATAAATTCAAAATGTGTGTAAACATTTCACCCGGTTTCAAAAGCTTATGTGTGTATTATTATCATAATAGAACACTGATAAGCAACCAAATTAATAAGCAAAACGAAATTAAGACGGGAACTGAAATCTTAACCCTTCAGTCATTCAACCCTGCTATCAGGCCAGTACATACACTTGCATATATCTACATGCAAACACATACATACACCCAAAGCTCAGCTCTGGATCTCTGCAGGCCAGTAGAGCCCAGAGAGTGTGTGTGCCAGCAGGTATAGATAGCCTTGGGTGAGTTAAATGGCTGGCACTGCGGCTTGTTTATGACACTGGAGCCTTCCAGGGCAGGGGCCAAACCTGTCGCTTTCTGGCTTAGCTACAACACCGGGAATGTTTTCAATTAAAATGGCTGATTAAAACCACAAAACTTACCTTATCTCACATTCATTCCTGACTCTAAAAATTTCTTCACTACTAAGTAAACATGTAAACAAATAGATTACCTATGATTGCTTGTTTTTGAAAATATATTTGTCTTTCGTGCTCAGCAAGAATGCAACAGATTGGCAGGTTGTGCCACTTGTTCTGCAACCCTCCAGACGTCATTCATTCCTTATGGAAACCTCCAACCTCTCTTTAACCCTCCTGAGGCACCTGACTGACATGTGAGCCTTCGAGGGCGGGGAGAGGCTGAAATGTGACCTGATGCTTGACAAAGAAAGACAGCGAACTGGCAGTTTTCTGCATCAGAGTATACACAGATATAGACACATGCACACAAAATCAAATTTTGTGGCTAATACTGCCTGCACAGATATGCTGATACTCAAACGCATGCACATGTTGGCACACACAGGCATACACAAACAAACACACACACACACACGCACACACACACTATTACAGAAGAAAGAAGAACTATTTATCCAGTAAATGACTGAGAAACAAATTCAACACATTATTTACAGTAACTGCCTGCAGGAGGAATTGCACAAGAGGGGAGGGTTACGCAAACACAGACATTTTACCTGCCTGGGAGCTGCCCAGAACAACAACAACAACAACCATAAACTGTTGACCACTGTAGGAGCTAGGACTGAAGTGTCCTTGCTCAATAGCACATCAAGAGTGGCTCATTCACAAATTTTAGGAACAACAGGAAATAACAAGAATGGAGAAAGGCGCTAATATAAGAAAGTGAAGAAACAGGAGTTGAAACTAAAGGACGTGTGGAGTAAAGCATTGGCACTGACACACAGGAACATCCTTCCATCACAATGTGGTAATGAGCTAAACTCTTATATAACAGATTTCTAGTAGGACAAGTGGCCTCTCCCTACCTTTCTCCCTCTTTGTCTCTCTCTAACACACATTTTGGCATAAGAGAGAGGGTTTTCTTTTATCTGCAGTATCTAAAGAGAGCAAACTCAACTGCAGCCAATCCATCCATCACAAACTACAAAGACAAAGAACCAAATTGCTGGAAAGGAGCAAAGGAGGGGAGAGATGCATGATAGAAACTTGCGTAACCCTCTCAGGTGGGTATAAAGGCTGAACTGGGTCAAGGATCCATGTCAGAACAAAGAAAACTGATAAACAGGATGAACTGACTCAGAATGAGGAGGCAAAACATGCGTTAACAAAAGGAAAATGCACTGAAATATTTTATTTATCTACCTATGCATAGATACATTTTAAATAGTATAAATATAAGTACCTATCTATCTATGTATCTATCTATCGCTCTCTATATATAGCTGTTTCCATCTGCATACAAACACAGACTGGAGATTCTTTCCATCTTATTTTTTTTCTGTTTTGGAGAGGTGGCCCTCGTCCGTATTTGCCACGGCTTGCCTTCCATCAAACAGATGAGCCTCTATTTAGATGCTGGGCACGATCATCTTTGGATGGATCTCCTGCTCCCCCCACTATCTGTACCCATCTCTGCCTCCGGTGCTGACATAAAGGAGGTTTAATAGTGTGTTCCCTTGCTCTCTGAAACAATACATAATGTTCTACCAGCTGGTATTCTAAGTCCAGAAGGTGTTTTCCTGTAATAATCCAGCAGATAATTGTGAAAAAATAAAGTCAGTTCTCTCTGCTTTGTGTACCTCTGATGTGATTGTGATGGGAAAAAAAAAACTAATTTATTTGCTCCTGTTTTCTAAGCTCCCTATGTTGTTTCCACTAATATGATTCCACATATTCTGTGTGTTCAACTTTCTCAGCAGCATAGTGCCTAATACAAACACTACCATTTTCTGCATATAATAGAAACCGTCACCATGTAACCCGCACTTTCGTTTGCCCAGATACAGTCTTAAAAATGGTATTAGTAGTGCTGGGTATCAAAAATTATACTTTTATGGCTCCGTAACTGCCACACAATGACTTGCGGGGCAATTTAAGTGTATTAAAATATGATACGATATGATACACTATGATACAATACTATAAGATGTGATGCAATATGAAATGACATAACATGATGCAATACACTTTATCATCCCCCCTTGGGGAAAACTGTCTGACATGGTGCTGCATTGGTACAAAAAAGAGACAGGAGGTTATAAACATGCTTAAATAACATGTATGAGAAAAACAGCTATGCCCACATGTTTTGTAAGTCAAATTATAATCATAAAATTCATTGGAAAAAAAAACCCCAACATCATTTTTGGCACTATTATGTAAGCTTACAATTTGCCATCAGTGGAAGCTTTTTAAAATCCTGGGTGTGTCTTTCCATCACCAACCTGGTCTCCAATGCCAGGCCAAACAGAGCAAGCCACCACTTCACTTAAGTCAATTATTTCCCACCAAAACATAATCTTTGCAATGCTCTCTGTGGGTTGTATACAGTGGTTATCTATGCTCATATACAGTGGGCTGTACAGGAAAGAAGAAAGAGAAAGTGAGACAGGATGACAAGATGCAAAAAGATACAAAAATGAAACAAAGTCCACAGTAAGTTCATGATATGCTCCTGAGTCTGCCAGGTAACTAGCGATCCTCCCCACCTGAATTCACAATGATATGAAACTAGACAAATTAAGGAAAATTCAACCCTAAAATACACTAATGCTGCCTTAAAAGCAGCGATTGGTGGCTTACACTGCGTTTCTGGTGCCTTTTTGTTGTTTTAGGCTGTAATTCTGTTTTATCCATTGCTAAACTCTCCAAACACAATACACATACAGAGCAGATGCAGCTAGAATGGAGCTTAATGGGAGCAAGTAGTGTGTGCCCTCGCTCTGCTATGATGAAATCTTCCCTGCATGTTTGCTTAACATTGCTGCAAATCAGCGAGTCTACAAAGAAGTCCTTGCTGATTTAGGGCTTGACAGCGAAACCTGACAGATAATGGTTCTCTTTTGGATTGTTGATTTTTTTTTTTTTTTTTTTTTCTGATTTTACACCATTGTAGCTGTGCTGAGAATATCTCTCAGTGATGTCAGTATATTACATTTTGGCTATTTTGCCATGGAATGACAAAAAATTCAATATCTAACAACAAAATGATACATCACCCACACAAGGTTTTAAATAATTTTGATGTATTTTAGGTTAAAGTTTTCCTACTGCGGACCGGTGTCCACTACAAGGGAAAACAAGCTTTTCGTTGTCTCACTGATAGACTGGCAATACGGCCGACCTGGTAACTGGACCCCTGCATGGACATGTACCTGCCTGTGCTCTTACGCATACACAGACAGACATTTACTGTAGTCTCTACGATACGGAGACCGAGGTAGAAAAATATTATTGGTGATGTCACCCTGTCTCCAAGAGCCAGATGATATAAACAGCGGTTAGATCTGAGCCGATGACATGAGCCGAGCAGGGCAAGAGGAGCAGGGTGGGAGAGCGGGGGGCTTGGAGGAGGGCTGTGGTATTCCTCACCTCCGCTCTGAGAGTCAACATACAGCTACCCACATCTGTCACAGAGTGTACACACACAGACTGATGGTAGGCTCTCTGGGCCTCACACTCACACACATATGCAGGTACACTCACTTCTTCGCTGAATGATGCAAGCCGTCATTTGTGCAAACATGCACACAGTCACCCACCCTCCCACACACACACACACACGCACACACACACACACACAAAACGTGGACACACGGTGAGACGTGCATTTGAGAGTGTAGCCAGAGCTGTATACACAGCATGTTTCAAACTAGCAAGTCAGTGTTATTGGCATGAAACAGTCGAGAGAGAGAGAGAGAGAGAGAGAGAGAGAGAGAGAGAGAGAGAGAGAGAGAGAGAGAGAGAGAGAGAAAGTGGAGATTTTTATTACTATGATGATTTGCTGCTGGGCTGTGGAACTCCCTCTTCTTCTGACCACTGTTCATGTTTTCAGGGTATTTCTCTCTCTGTGACGTATAGCAGAGACAGTAATGTTTGGACAGGCAGGGTGGCTGCCCGGGATCATTACAATGAATGGAAATACGGGGGAAAGTGGCTAACTCTCTCACTCTCCTCTCTCTATTTTTCTCTCAGCGGAATGCAGAGTACCAGTAAGCCATGCGTCATAGCCCAAAATCCATTAAGTCTTCAGGTCAAGACAACAACGACAAAACAATCAAGTGCCCCTGATACAGTAAAGTGTGGTGACTGTGGTACCAGCGCTACATCAAGAATTCCTTTGGGATTGAAGGGGCAGGCTACTTGTGCAGAGGACAGAATAAATAAACTTTCACCCTGACAGCTGAACAATGGAAATCAAGAGTTATTCAGGCATGCTGCAGCCTTGGTCTTCCCGAAATGCAGATAATGAGGAGATGGTTTAGGCATAATTGAAAGTAGGCGGACTATCCACAAAAACAAGTTTGTGTCACAGATATTGAGTCATTCACAGATCAATTACCTTCCAATCATTTTCCAAGGATTATCCATGCTAGATTTATGGGAGATTTCAAGGCATGCAACATTCATTACATTTCATTGGAGTGAGAACCTTGATTTATGAGACAAAAACAGTGGGCAGCGCCACGATCCAGCTTGGCATGTCAGCCTCAGTCATCTCAAGGTCAGAGTGGTGAGAACTGGTGACACAGGAATGAAGGGAAGAAAAGGCTTCAGTTTAATAAACTGGCAGCTGCATGAAGTATTTAATTCCAAAATCAGATATCCGCCATATAACAGAGAGGGCACCTTGTCTTAGAAAAAAAATATGTTCCCACTTACCTGTACTGTAATCAATTCATTCAGATAGTTTTGACATGATTTAGCAAAGTTTAAGCAAAGTTTCCCTGCCTCACAGCACATCCGTACTTTTGTCACTGTGTAAAGCATTCATTATTTACTCATTATTGTTGGGACAGACAGATACAGTTTACTGGTGCTCTTCAACAGGAAATAGTTCTGGATGGATAGATTGCACCAGGGATAAGTGGGAAAAATAGTTGAAATTTGGGTGAACTGTTTTTAAAACAACAGATTCTGTTTACTGAAAGATTTTCTTTAGACATCATTTGGATGATAAAGACTACTTCTTGATAATGCCACAGTGCTTGTAAAAACATACTAAAGAGTATTTCTGCTTTATTAGATGATGTGCAGCACAGTGGGGAGAGATAAGGATCTATGACAAAGAAAGTGGAAATAATGTGCAGAGGAGTGTGTGAGCCAGATTCCAACCAATATAGGCCTTTAGCTAATCGTGTATCTCACACTGCACTGGATTCTTTCAGAGCCAAGAGTAATCCACATTTGAATCATCTGAGTGTACACAGCCAAAAAATCTGCTGTTGTCCAAATACTTCTGGCGCTCAGTGTACATAATACTGAGACAAAGTGAAGCCCAATCTGCTGCAGTCCCATTCATGGTACTCTTCACAGCACTGTGCTACAATGCCTAGAGATGCTATCAGGATAGAGCTATCTGAGGACAGCACCGTGAGTGGATTATTGTCCTGGATCAAAACTCCAATCAGTGAGGGTAAAATACAAAGCAGCTATTTGAGTATAAACACACATTACAGCGAGGATGTCAGAAATGAGAGATGAGCACTGACTGGGAAACTGAACAGGATAATACATGACCCCAGATCAAGGACCTCTGAAAAACCACAGTCCTCATAATGAGCCTGACACAAGCTATTAGCTAAAAATATGAATGTTTTGAGAAGGTTTTCACAATCATTTTGGAGTACCGCGCCATGAAGACCAAGAACCTTTTCTTTTCCCGAAAACAGAAAGATGCAATGAGTTTCCAAGGAATAATAATGACGACAGTCTTTTTTGTTTTGCTGAAATACCCGGCAAGCCATGCATTTCATGTGCAAAATAAAATCTGACATTAAAAAAGGGACAAATTAAATCTTTGATCCCTTAACCTCACTGTCATTGTGTAATTAGATATCCAGTGGATGAATGCAACAGTAAATTAAAAAGGAAAATATGGTGCGGTTGCAATTGTCTTTTCAATGCAACTTTAATCATCCGATGTCGGAACGTGGTCTGGCTCATCAGATCAAAATGTGACCGAACTTTGATTCGTCAGTGTTAAAATCTTCCCAGTTTACACACGCTGGAGCAATTGGATGATAAAGCTTGCATTTAATCCAAGGTTAACGGCAACAAGAGAGTGTAAAATACTTAAAGTCCTAATACTTATGCTGCTCACCGTAAATATTATAACTACATCCGTGTCCTGGTTCCAAACTCCAGTCAGGGAGGGAAAACAAACTGCACAAGAAGGTCTATTTGGCCAGGCAGATAACCCATTTTAAGTCCTATTATGCCATTTCACTCACATACACACACCCACACCCATTCAGAACTGGTAGATGAGCACAATCTACACACTGAGGTTTGGGGCAAAGACTTGAGGTTGGTAGTCTCAGGGCAAGAGTGAAGGTAAATAGTCTTATGTGTGAGTGTAAAGAACAGACTCTTCCATTTCCCAAGTGATTTCTCACAAGATATACCCAGGCAGTTTCTGTGTGACAAACAGGAAACCTTATTCAACCTAACACTAAACACACAACCTGGCACTTCAACTGTTTAAACTGTGGCTTTGAAGTGTACCAAAGTAAGAAAAATGTCTTTGTGTGTGTGCTGAGTCAACATCGTGTACAGTACACACTCTGTACTGTACTGGATGTGCTGATTTGAACAGTTCATTGATTTGAATGCTGATCTGATAGATATTTAGAGATAGAATCAAAACTGTGACTCATGTCAGTGCCAATAAATCTGTGAACACTTTCCTAAAAACACTATGTTTCATATTTCCTTCTCCACTGGAACGACATATTTGATGTTTATCTGAAATTGTGCAACCTCGCCTGTCATGCAAATTGAGCGCTGAAAATAGGAGCAAAGCCTGACTGTGTAAGTACAGTCAAGAGTTTTCAAGAGTACAAAGGGAATTAAAATACAACAAAATAGAGAAAAAGACTTTTTTCTCTATCTTTTGAACCTGGGATGGTGCTACAATCCCTAACAAAACATTATCCACTAAAAAATGTTGATACCAAGTCCACAAAACAAAACTAGATAGTAAATATTGGTTTTACTTCCCTCATACAACACAATACAACAGCTTCACGCAATAAGGAAGTAAAACTTAAATACTACAGCTCTGGATATCCCCCTTGGTTTAAAATAAAGTTAGAGAAATGACAGCTGTTGAGCAGGGTAGAATGACAAAGAGTGAAACATATCCCTTTTTTTTTCTTAACATAATACTAATGACACCATCCCATACCAAAGAACAACAAAACAAACAGAACAGTAAAAAAAGAAAGAAAATCAACAGTGAAACAAAGCAAAATAGACACTCACAGTAATCTAGCATCTAAGGGGACAGAAAAAATATAACATTTGCCATTTGACAAACAGATTTTAAGATGAAAGCAACCGAAACAGCTGACAACAAATCACACACTGACATCCATGAAAATATCCAGTTAAGCAACAACAGCGGTGGTGATGCATCACAACGCGCCGTGTGACGCAACACAGGTTGTCTCTGTGCTCTGGGATTGTTCAGGGCCACGAAAAAATGTAAACATTGTGTAATTAATTACCCACTGCCTTATGACTGTATGTGGAGAACATTTATTAATCTAAGACTTTGTTTGAGACCCCTATCTGTGAAACCGGGTCTACAAGGTCCTGGATGTAAGTTGTGAATGGAGTAGTGGCAGTTTCGTCATGCTGGGGTTTGTGACGCAGGTCAGGCCCCGTCTCCTCTTTGTCGCCCTGTCAGTCCGAAGGAAGTCATTTGTCCCTGGAGAAAGATGGATGTACTGTCGTAACAGAGGAGCCTGCAGGGGGGTGTCAAAACACCTGGGGGGACAATGTGTGTGTGTGTGTGTGTGTGTGTGTGTGGGAGAGAGAGAGAGAGAGAGAGAGAGAGAGAGAGAGAGAGAGAAATAGAGGAAGTCCCTGTCGCCCCACCGGCCCGTTTCCTCATTAGTGTCACAATCCTACTCAGCATGGACTTCCTCTGACAGCAAGGTGTGCTATGTAACCCACAGACACATGGACACACACACACACACACACACACACACACACCCTCACTGTCATACACTTGCATCCAAAAACTCAGACACACATACATTTGTCAGATATGCGTTCACAAGTTTTTACTCTGTCATACATAACATCTGCTCTCACACACACACACACACACACACACACACACACACACACACACAATATGCACCTGCCAACTTGGAGACAAATCTGCTCTTTCCTCAGGCAGAAGAAGGTCCCATCCTGCCTCCTCTCATTCTGTCGTGCCACAGAACAGGGACCCCCTGGGGTGTCAGCGCTCACAATGATGCAGGTCCCCGAGCCTTAGGAGGGTTTGGGAAGAACACCCCATAAAAGCCCGTCTTTGTCCTGGTTTCCTCATACAAATCACACGGACATAACGGCACGCGATGCCGGACCTCACTAATGTCGGCTGAATACCCCTTGGCAACGGCTGTGGGCTGCACTGTCACCCCTCATTCATTTTTCAATTTATTTCAGGAAGTTCACTGAAAAAGCACACAAAAACCTTTTTTTTTTTTTTTTATTTGGATCAAGTGCTTGTGTATTATATATTAATACAATATATTATGAACCCTATGCTTCACTACTGGCATTAGAAACAATATGTGTGAAACTGGCATCCTATCCACCGCAGTCTTTGCTGATTTGAACAAAATCGATACTCACAAGCCAGAGTTTGAGCTGGTTGAGGTGGAGTAGTTATGAAAAAGCCCTGTTTCCAAAATGCTTCATTCTGACCCCAGCATGAAATAACTGAGGACAGATGCTCGGTCATTAGTAAATGAAAACCAGGAACTGTAAACTCACTCTGACCTTTATTTCCAAAAGCCATGTTGGACTTGGCTCACTGTAGCCATCAATTGCGTCTTCACTGCCGTTTTTCTCCTGTATCCCCTCCCTATAAACTATAAACTAAATCATCACAGGACGAATGAGTGGAAGTTGTTCTCATTTGGCTGCTACCTGCAACAACACACACACACACACACACACACACACACACACACACTCACATAAGCACTCACATGCACACTGGCATCCATGCCTGCTGTTCCAGTGATGCTTCAGGTCATTTTGTTTGGTGTTTATCCATCACTACAGCACGTGTGTCTAGTAAAACTGTGATCCGTGTAAAATGTCTTCATGAAGTTTGGAGGGCAAACGAAAGGAAAGACAATCTCTTAGGTTAGATTTCTCCCCCTCAACCTCTCACTCTCTCACTCTCCCTCTCTCTAGTTCAAACACACACACAAAGAATACATGGTGAAAAGTGTTGTATTCTGTGTATCTATTTCTCTCTCATATACACTCATAAAATTAAATGCACATGCTGCCTGGAGTGATAAACCCAGAGGGATCTTCCAGGAACATCAGTATCTTAGTCTGTCAGACAAGGCCATTAAAAAAAAAAAAAAGGCACAAGAACACACACTCACACCTACAATCTGCTTATTCACCTTCCAAAGAAACAGCTGCACCCAATCATACGGGAAAACTCTGTTTCCAATATAACGACCTTTCCTGTCAACTGGCTAAAGTGTTCCAGTCTGGAAACCCAAGCCTTTTAACCATCGCATACGTTGTCTCTCTAAGGTTTCAGCATCTTAGTCTGCCCAGTGACCCGACCATTCTGCCTGGATACCTGACTGGGTGTGGTGGATGGGATATCACCCTGCGTAAGACCCATTTGGCGGCAGGAGTTGTGCCAATTTACGGGGTCTGGAACTTTTTAAAGCTTCCAGTGAATTTTCTGTTACTTAACGAAATTCAATTTGTTGCCTAACGATGTCGGACCAAACTTTGGCTTGAGACCTTCACAGATGACGCACGGTGAGGTCGCTGTGCGCTTACATAATCTAATATCTCGGAGTCTGCCCAGTAGCCACGCCAGACTGTCCCCGTCTGTCCACTGGGGGCCCCCGCTGAGGCCATTAAAGTAGTGAGGAGCGGGAAGTAGTAAAGCCAGCAGGTAACACTTGACACCCAGGGACAGAAATACTGAACCACATTAGTTACGAACACAGTGGGAAACAGAGCCAAGAATATGGGTTTCCCAATGTTTTGACACCTGCAGAAAGGGGAGAGAGGGAGAAAAACAGAGACAGTGGGATAAACAGACTAAAAGAGCGAGAAAAGAGATTAGCACAGGGGTAGAATATTGCTCCAATGAGAATAGGGCAAGAGATGAAGGAAAAGGGGGGGAGGCGCTGCCATAGCAACTGTTCACGTTGGCATTTTGTGGATGTGCAGAGTGGAGGGTGAGGTGAGAGACAGATAAATAGGCAGGAAGGTAGCTGTGGCATTTAGACATGCGAGGGCTGCCATAATTCCCCTTACTGAACTAATGCCCGGAGGAATACCACAAGCTTGGCCTGAGTCCAGCATTAGGTCATCAAGCAATGATGGTGTGTGTGTGTGTGTGTTTGTGTGTGTGTGTGTGTGCACGCGTGTGTGTGTGCATGCGCATGGGGATGCTGAGCGCCAGCTGTCACTAGTGTGTGCTTGTGTGCGTGTGTGTATACATGCACGCAGATTCTTGCGTTAGTGAGATAAACGACATTGGGCGCCCTGGCAGACAGCCACCTCTATTTGGAGTCAGGGAGCTGTGTCAGTGAGAAGCCCCAGACAGGTGCACTGTCAAGGAGGAGTTACTGCTACTGGAGCCTCTGGCTTTAGCTGGGCCTGTCACATGACATACTATTATCAGATACTGGTAAATAAAGGCCTACATACAAATGGCTTGTGTGTGTGTGTGTGTGACTTAGTGATTGAAAGAATGGATGAAGTTGGTTTTCATGTCCTGTCAATGACCCATCCCATACAGGATTATAAGACACCAAAAACAGAAACATACAGTACAATGATTTTTTTCACCTCTGTATGTCCAGTGGTTTGGTTTCCATGGGTAACATTTTTTATTAGCTTAGCATAAAGATTTGAACTCTATGAGACTCATTTGCCTAGTTCCATCAAAGTGAAAAAATAAACCTTACAGCAACTCTGTCTTCTTTCCACAATGTTATGATGTGGATTAGAAATAGATGTATGGAATATAAAAAAATGAATGGTTTCAGGAGAAATTAGATGGTACAACTGTAACCGCTGAACACATTTATTCTTGCACGCACCACCTTTTTTTTATTGTTGTGTGTGTGTGTGTGTATGTGTGTGTGTGTGAGTGAGTGAGTGCGTGTGTGTATGTGTGTGTGTGTGTGTGTAAAGCATGCAAAACAGCTGACCTGCATGTAGGTATGGAGTGAGCATGTAGTATAGCTATGTAATGAAGAGTCCCCAGAGTCATGTGTTGTTATGATCATCACAGAGGATGTCATGGGATTTGTGTAAGTATGTACCAACAACAAAAGCAACTGACTGGCAGCACGTAGGCCCTCAAGGATGACCGATGTTTTGTTTTGTTACCATTTCTCCATAAATATTGATATGAATCTCTGGACGGACACAGATAGCCACTTCATGAGCCGATCGGATAGAGATCAGATAGCTGGAAGGCCAAGCATAAATCGATCCAAGACAGATTTCTCAAACCACCTCGGGAGGAGTCTTGAGATGCATTCTGGCCACAGACTAGCCAGGTATTAAAGTGTCTGTCTACACAAGCCAGATACATTATCTATAATCCACCAGGAATGAATTTACATCAACATGCAGGAAGACAGAACAGTGGCAGTGTGTCTTTTGATGATTTTAAACATGAAATCATTGTCCAAGCAATTCAGACAAGGTGTGCGTAATGAAAACTTTCTCCATTTGCCCTCCCAAGTAAACTCCAAAAGGTATAATAAATGTCATCCTTAATATTGCAGTAATTAGAATTGTAGAGGAACAATTCAAGTGACTCAGCTGATAAATGCAATTATCTAATGGTTGAGTCTACATGGCTCTCATCATAATTGGCCTGAGTCACTAATAAATGGCATGCTTATTCCACATCTCTGTCAGCTGACACTAAACAGTCCTCGATTTCAGCCACTGTAGCTTTAAGAGATGTAGCTGGCGATTATTTTTCACAAAACGTTTGTCATTAATTATGTTTCCACCCCCTTGGCTCATTTCCATTCAGTAGTGTGTGAAATCCATCTGCATGACAACAAAATTGCAATGATGTAATAACTTGATGGCTGACTCAAGCAAACCAGGTCTGAAAACACCCTAGGAACCAGATGAAGTTAAGTTAAGTTTTAGGACAAATGATTGAATATTGTTGTTTCTGACTGTCAGCAACTCTCGCTCCCTTGTCCCCCAGCGCCTCACTTCCAGCCTTCCTGTTTTCCCTTTATCCTTCCCTACTCCGAACCTCTCTGGCACATTCCCCCTCACTTAAGTACACTCACACTTATATCCTCTGTCCTCAACACCCCTCTCTCCTCATTTCATCCCTCTTCTCTTCCTGCCTCTCCTTTTCTCCTCTCCATAACCTCCTTGGTGCATTCTTGCACGTACAGGGCCGCTGTTTGATGCAGCGAGTGTGGGGTTGCCTGAGGATGGCCTGTATGAAATAACATTCATCAAGACGGATGAGGTACGCTTCATTCATTGCCCTGTGCTCCTCTTTCTTGAGCCCCACCAGCAGAGAGCAGCAGCCCAGAGAGAAAAATGCAAAACTATGGATTTCTTTAATAATAGGAACAACGGAGGAGAACATTCTTATCCCTTACAAGTAGAGGGTTCTGGATAGTTTGCTGTTCTAGTAAAGGACAGCAAACTATCCAGGGTTCATTAGATTGGGCTATAGCTCCCACAAATTGAGCCTATTCTATTTAATTTTCTGGTGCTGTGAGCTGACTCCTTAAAGATCACTAAAGCCAGAGCACACATAGGCACTTGTGGATATTCCTTGGATAGTCACACACAATCTGAGAACACTGGCCCAGTAAATTAAACCATTTCCCGTTTGCATCTCTTGAACTCTGAGCTAATTTTATGAAGATCAGATTTTCACTGCAACTTCACAACAGATGCAAAGCTGATGGATGCCGCAAAGTTGAATAAAATCAGTGAAAAGACTTATTGTGATAAAATATGTGATATTTTGTCGTAATCATGAACCTAAAACAATTTTCAAAACAACCTCAATCTGGACAGTGAAAATGCAACCAGAGATCACTGAGGCCAACACTAACATGGTACAGAAAGTTGAGGATGTTCACACAAAGAACGGCCAAAATTAAGTTTGCCAAATATAGCAATGGAACTATGTTTATCCGCCTTGTGTTGCTATAACAAGCCTTTACCTAAGACCTAGGTAACTCACATTTTCCATGGCAGGAGAGGGAGAGAATCATTATCAGGACCTTACCATTTCATGTCCGCCCCTTACACCTTGTGCCCGTGTGCGTGCGACACGTATACAGTGTTTCTTTGCCCTATTGCATAACGGTTCCATATTGTTCGATCACCTTTCGCCTGCACACTTAGATCAGACCTATTGTGCGGTGTTAACCAAACAACATCTACTAAGTCCTTGCTTTGAAATAACACATGGGGCTTCTTTTTGGGAAAATGTCACGAGGGGCCTCCTGGCCTCATATAAAAACAGCTACACAATAGAACTGCACAATAGCACTCAAAAAGCCAACTCGTTGACACCTTTCTACACGACTGAGTAGCCAAACACACACTTACAATATTGTATTACCAGCAAGTGACGTTGAAGTTAGGCTTGCCCGCCTTAAAGTCCCCCTACCTCTTTATTAGCGCCTAAAAAGCCCCTAAATATAATCTTTGTTCATCAGTATCACATATTTAGACGTTTCTTCCATGAAAAAACATGATTCATGATGCACCCCAGTAGCTCACCTGGTAAGAGCACATACCACTTGTGCAAGTCCTGACTGCAGCATCCTGGATTTAAATCTGAGCCCAGGTCATTTGCTGCATGTCAGTCCCTCTCTCTTCCTTGCCTTTCCTGTCTCTCTCTACTGTGACTGTCAAATAAAGCGTAGAGAAAAGTGCAGATCTAATAATATAATATGCAAATAGTCCCCACCCACCCCCAGTACACTGTTTTTTATGATTTTTTTTTTTTTTTTTTTCACATGTAGAGTCTGTATCATCACAAATTAGAGTGTTGACATCTATACTGATTGGAGCTGGTAACTACACAGGGATGTTGCAGGGTTCAGAAAGTGGGACTGAAATGCCAGGGAACCAAATGTTAGCGGGATGCGCCGCGGCAGCTCACCAGACAAGAGCATGTGCCACTTGTTAAGGCTGAGTCCTGATCGCAGCGTCCTGGGTCCTCTATTGTGACTGTCAAATAAAGCAGAAATGCCCAAAATTCTCAAATGTTAGTGGCCTCATTTTAGAGCTGTGTAAGGGGTGAATTTGTGAATAAGGCCAAAACGGTTCAAGCAACCTCTGCCATCGATATATCCTGTATGACAGCATTCCATCAGTGGACAAGTAAACAAGGAAGTCAGGTGAGGATTTCCCAGCAGAATACACATGCGGACTGAGACATTTCCTGGTCCTGTTATGACACAGCACAAAACATCTGCTCCAGGCCTATGACTTAACATGTATCATGACGTGATTCAGTTTGGTGCAGAATTCAAGACGTAAGCAGAGCCTAGTTTTTGTTGCTGTTTTCCATTGTGATGTTGCGATGGCATTGCAAACAAAACATACCCCTTGAATAATTTTTATGGACAACTGAGATATTAAAAGAGATAATAATGAGGAGGAGAAAATGAGGAGCATAACATTTGAAAAGCAGGACACATCCATGCTCTGTGTTTCTGGAAACCTGTCACTGTCTAAAGTTCAGTGAAAATTCAGCTGTATTCTTTTCTCCGTTAATTCTCATAAATCCTGTTTGGTCTATCTCACAAATCTTTTTTCCGCAAACAGGAACCCAGTCTTCAGTATCTGTACCATCACAACCACCATCAACTGTGAGGAAACAGCGCACAGCCACAGCCGAGGTGTCACTTTCATTTACAAAAGATAAGTTTTGACAACAGCTCAAATCAAAGTTATTATCTTTACTGAAAACCAACAAAATGATGAAAATTAGGTGTGAGAAACAATAACTAACTGAAACTGTATTGTTCCAAAGCTAACTAAAATAAACTGAAACTGTGGAGATAACATCTAGTTCTTCATTTGTCCTGAGTGAAAATTTTAAAATGGTATGGTGGTTTTGTTGACTGAAAATAATAAAAACTAAACTAAAATGAAGCATTTTCCAAAAAAAAAAATCAATAAAAAAAACCTCCTTTACTAATTAAACTAATCAAAACTAACTGAAATTGCCAACAAAAAGGCAACACGTGACAAAAATACAAACTAATGAAAAATTCAAAACTGTTATAACCTTGGTTCAAATATACAGGACTGGTGACGTTAACGTCGTTCCTCACGCTGTGTGAAAGGAACACAAGGTGCTGGTAAACACAAGAGGTTATTTCCACTCCACTACAGAGAATAATAACATCAAAAGGTAATGAGCAGGACCTGATCCACTGATAAGAGAGAGCCAGGCTGGGCTGCATAACATAGAATGTGATTAAAAAAAAAAAAAAAAAAAAAAAAAAAAAAATTGCAGTTTGGCTTCATATTATTTATCTGTCTCTCTATCTAAAGAATTTCCACTGCAGTTGCCCTGAGACTTGAGGGTAAAACAGGTTCGTATTATATCATTGTGTCAGCACGTACATGTTTGTGCAGTGTGTGGGCACAGACAATAGGCCTTTGTCTCTCTGCATCCTATTTTTCTCCTGTGGGCTGACACACGCACACACACTCACACACACCACACACACACACACACACACTCACTCACACCTCATCTACACAGTTGCTCCTGGCTTCCGTCAAGTTACGACAGTTAGAGACAGCAAAACAGGAACAATCTGATCTTCTCTTCCTGCCTTACACTTCCTGTCCTCCTTCTCCAGCAACGAAAGAGAGAGAGACAGAGAAAGAGAGAGAGACAGAGAAAGAGAAAAGAAAGACTTAGTAGTGCAGACAGAGGCTGAAAATGAGTTGGGGGTTAACGCAGACAGACAGGATAAAGGGACAGAGACAGAGTCAGAGGAGGTGAGAAATGTGGGGTGAATGATCTGTCTCCACTTTTCTCTCTTGCAGGCCGTATCTCACTGTCACCGCAAGATCAGCCTGGGTGGGTGGGGGGTGGGCTGCAGGGAGGAGAGACACATTAAAAGAAAGATTGTGCGGTGGGTGAGTGGTGTACTGTACACAACCAAACTACGCGTTTCACACAGGGTGTTACGAGCGTTTGCCCCTGTAAAGTCATTCGTTTCTGCATCGCTGAATGAGAAAGTGTGTCAGGAAATGAGGAAAATTAATTTTTTTAAGTCTAGGAGAGGAGAGATTTTTGTCTCCTGGAGTGTGTTCAGTGATTTCGTTTTTTGTCATTCATAGTTTCACTTTTGCAATGCTGCGCCTACAGTAAACGGTGTCCCATGTGATATGCATTCAGCACACACTGAAGGCATATCCTGTCCTATAATATCAAATAATATCATATCGTATTGTTTTGCAGTGTCTGGATTGTATCATATCAAATCATATTGTACTGTATCGTGTATAACGATTATAACAGTTTACAAGTTTAACTAATTACTTTGTAACTATTAGAAGTGAGAAGAAATTCTGTTTGACATGTCTATCATTCAAATCATAAAAGGTAACCCACTTGGCACTCATCACTGTATGATGCTGTATACTGAGATTACAGTCAGGGTTCTCTTTTAATCTCAGAATTCTGAGAAAAAAAAGACAGAACTCTAATCTCAGAATTCTCTCTCAGAAGTCAGGATTCTGACTCTGAGATTATACTCAGATTTCTTAGATTAATATCAGAACAACTCAATTTTTTAAACTTTATTTATTCTTATATTTTTATTTATTTATTTATTTGTTTGTTTGTTTGTTTGTTTGTTTGTTTGTTTGTTAATCTTCCTCCATAATAAAGCCCTAAATGATGAACTTCCCTTTTATTTGTTGTTGCTTATTAACAGAAGACGTGTTCACGACAGGTCAAAACATTTGACTGTGACTGTTTTTAATTCCTGTTGAGCAATTCTCCCATATGATGTTTTGACCAGGGCTAGGTGACATTATATCGTGACATTATATTCATACTGTGATATATTTACATTTTAGACATTCCAATGTCATGATGAGGCACAGGTGTTGTCTTTTCCTGGTTTTAGAGACTGCATAACAAGGGATGCAATTCCCTGAACTTATTAAACTGTTCCAGCTGTTTTGTTATTTGCCTCCACCTGCTTGTTCATCATATCCACATTACTAATGATTATTTATCAAAAAATGAATCATTCACAGTTATGATCCCTGCTATAAACAATATTGTGTCTTTCAGTGATGTTAACATATTATTATTGAATAACGACGCTGTTTGCCCCGACACAGAAAGGTCACAATATTCGTCATAGCCCTGGCTTACCAGACACACACACAAACACACACACACACACATTTTCCCAACCCTCTCTCTCTCTCGCTCTCTCTCTCTCTCATACACACACACACACACACACACACCACACACACAAAGCACCTGATGAGCTGCGGTTCTGAAGCAGGAAGTGAAACTCAGTCCATCTGCTTTGACAGGAAGTCAACAGAAGCCACATGCAGGCATGCTGACGTCAATCACAGCCACAGGAACACCTCCCCACAGCGTGCACACACACACACACACACACACACACACACACGCACACACACACACACTATACGCATATACCATGACATACACTCACGAATACCCAGGCACCTGTCACACATACGCTACCATGTCAATCCGAAATTACACAAACACGCAGACTAATGTGTAAATGTCATCAGAGATCAAAGTATTCTCATAAATATACACGCGCTAGTACTCAGGTTGCAGCACACCAATACACGTGCCCACACACAAAAGCACACACACACAGCAGAAGCTAAACAAATGAGCCTACATGGCTTTGTTCCCTTATTATCAGCATGAACCCAAAAACATGTAAGAAATGATACACCCAAACCAAGATTAACTCATTCGACTTCATGTTTTACTGCAAACACTCAGCAGTCGCAATTTCAGTCTTTCTCATTTCTCTTTCTTTACACAACGGGCACACATCAATGACAGCGTGTCAGTTTCTGTGCGTGCTTTCGGGGCTCAACTCAGATTAAAACATACAATGCAGCTCATACAGAACACATCACACCGTTTACCATCTTATAGTCGGTGTTCAAACGTGCCACATGCACAAATCACTGATGACTTATTGCCCTACTAAATAACACATGGCCTTGAATTTGTTCATGCTGCACTGTGTTGTTTTTCTCACGCATAGAGACGATCTTGGCCCTGCAGTGAATGCAGAATACAACTTGCGAGCCTTGAGTCAGAGCTACAGAGGCATGACCATCCCGCTCCAATCTTAGTGTCGCGACAGAGGCTTCCAGCTGAGTTGAGAATTAAATTTAAAATCCTGCGGTTACTGACTAATCTCACATGATTAGAGCCTCTATCTCCATATAAGTGCCGCCTTAGGTCCTCAGTCAAGGCTGCCTGTGAAAAGGAAAGCCAGCCATTGTGCTTTAATAGTTATTGCTCCTACAGTGTGCCTTGAAACAGACTGCTAGGAGGTATGACATTCATCACGTCTTATATCATACGTTGTTATATCAAAAACTGTATTTAGATGGTTACTATTATTATAAAGTGTCATAAAGTTTTAAAATCTTGGTATTCATCGAGAACACTGACCTGGTGTTGAAATTGTTCAAGGAATATGCAATAAAGAAGTAAAGACAGTAAAAAATAAAATAAATAAAAAAAAAAACCTCAGTGTTTATCCACCCTTAGGAGGCACTTGTGGGGAAAAAAACATCTTAATTGAATCATCATATTATGGTATTTTGCTATTGCCAGTAATCCAGAGACATCAGCCATGTGTTGAAGCTGAATGAATAGAGAGGATTGAGAAAACAAACAAGGCAGCCCAGAGTGCCAAAAGTTTGTGAATGACTGCTTTATCATCTGCACTGGAAGAATGAACTTAATGATAACAACTTTGAAAGTGTCTAAACAATGAGCTTTTACGGCTAGATATGACAAGGACTTCATTATTATCATCGTTATTCTTATTCTTATTATTCCTGTTATTGGTAGTATTATTATCATTATTATTTTTAGCATCCTTTAGTCTACAGTAACTCCTCAGACACACACACACACACACTGTATGTAAGAAATGCACAATGATCATTTGCAGAGATAATATATAATGATTAATACGTTTTGAAACAGGAACGTATGTACATTGACAGTATGCATGCAGTTTGCACACATGCACACTCACACACTGTATCTCCAACACACACATTCACAAACATACACACACACACACTCTCAGATGGAATAAAAAGAGGTTGTTATCCGTTAGCAAGGTGCTCAGCGGACCAAACTGTGTGTGTGTGTGTGTGTGTGTGTGTGTGTGTGTGTGTGTGCGACTGTGAGATGAGGGAGCTGGAGGGTAGGCATGCTGGGGTGGCATTACGCTGGCACAGCTAATGTGCTTGTGTTTGAACAAGGTTAATGAGCCCGATGACAAATAGTTTGGAAAAGAATGTCAAAAGTGTAGACAGATGACTAAAAAAAGTGAAACTGGTCACGTACACCAAAGTCCATGAGAAAAAAAACAAAAAAAAAAAAAAACGAGAGACGAGACAAGCATGAGGCCGAGGAGAGAAGAAAGTTGTCAGTAGGTTGAAAGAGTGAGAAAACTGAGAGAGACAGTGGCAGATGAAAGTTTCAGCCAGACTAAAAAAGTGTAAGGTAAGTGTAAAAAGGGACCGTTCTTCTACACACACCTACCCATACACACACACACACACACACACACACACACACACACACATACAAAACAGCAGGGTACTGCATTGTGATTCTTACCTGGGAGACAAACTCTAGTGATGGGAGGCTGAGTAGTGGCTGCAGGAGACCTCCTGAGAGAGAGAGAGAGTGAGAGAGAGAGAGAGAGAGAGAGGAGAGAGAGAGAGCGAGGAGAGAGAGGAGAGAGAGAGAGAGAGAGAGAGAGGAGAGAGGAGAGAGAGAGCGGAGAGAGGGAGAGAGAGAGAGAGAGATGTTACAAAGTGAAGAATACCCCCACACACATTTTCATGCATTCAATAATACAACTCAAGTGAAAAGGTTATCTATTTAAGAGTGACATGTTGAAGGGACTACGCAAAATCAGTGTGTGTGTGTGTGTGTGTGTGTGTGTGTGTGTGTGTGTGTGTGAGTATGAGTATGAGTGTGCGAGAGTGAGAGCGGTCTAAGAGAGCAGCTGACCGCATTGACAGAGCCGTGCAGATAAACGGAGCACATCTCCTTTCAACAGCCTCTCAAAGCACATCTGCCTGATCTCATATGTAAGCAAACTCCGGCTTGAATGCATATTATGGCATCAGAATATGCTAGTGTACAGTGTGTGTGTGTGTGTGTGTGTGTGTGTGTGTGTGTGTGTATGCATATATAAAATATTTCTGCTTGTGCATATATGTGGATGACAGAGCTGAATCTAGGTCAAGCAAGCTTTGGGTATTCAATAGAGCAAACCGAGTATTCAATACAGTCCTTGGAGAAGAGAAGAGTGCTTTTAGGTGTGTTGGCGACTGACACACACACACACACACACACACACACATATATATATATACACACAGACACTTGTGGTTAAGAATAGAGGGAGGATGCCTCTACATACATAATTCAGGTTCACCATAAATCTGCAATCTCACCTCCATTGTGAAAATTATGAAAATGAAAAGAACCTCCGGGGTTTGAAGGTTGTTTTCAGATCACTACTACTAAATATGTTTGATTTTATTTCTTTATGATTTTCTCTCTGCAAGGTTTTCAACATGGTATTATATTGCATGGGCAGACACTGTAATGCAAATAATGAAGTTGTTATGACTGGATAATTTACAGTTACTTATACGTATGAAAGCTGGGGCACATCGATATTCTAAGAAACCTTTGAGCAATAAACTGTTGCAGGAAATGATGTCAAAGTTCAAGCTGTTGATAAATTTTCTTAGAAATGATGACTTTAAGATTTGGCACTCACTAAACATAAATTATCTGGAGCAACTGCAGGGCAGTTATTTGAACAAGTATTGAGAAAGTATCAGTATTTAGTAACTGCGAAAAGTATCCGCAAAATCCTATTTGACACAGTTTTCTCTCTACAAATGCACAGCATAGCAGCCATACTGTGGATGTTGTCTCGCTGCAGATTCACAACATGCCACACTGGAACGTAAATATATGCTTTCAATCTGACTGCATATATGTCTCTGAAGACATGCCAACATGATTACTGATTATTCAGTTTGTGTAATTCAGTTTTCCTTTTTAAACATTAGAGAGGGAAGGAATGATGTAGCAACGTGCCATCTGTGAAAACACAGTTTGATTTATTACATGCCTTTCAATTTTACGTCATTATATCTGAGAAAAATAGGATGTAGCAACCATTGAAGAACTAATCCAAGATAAATGTGGGTTGGATGACAGTTGTCTCGAATGCATACCAATGAGACATTTCAGCTGTGTGCGTAGTTAGGGGCGTGTGTGTTTATGCAGTGTTTGTGAAGCTCACCACAACAGAGGAATTCCACAAAAAAGCATTTTAATTGCTTTGCACATAAAAGGAAACATTTTGTTTATTTTATTTTATTTTATTTTTTTCAGTTTCTCATGAAATAAAATAGAAATGATGGCTTATAAACGATAATCCAGTTTTGGCATCACTCTACTGTTACATTCCATCATAAAAAGATTTTGATGGAAATCTACAGTGTGTGGAGTGTGTGGAGTGTGTGTACATGGCGTGAGCTGGGATGTGTTTTATGTGCAAGAGGAGCCTGAAAAGGCTGCAGTGTCTCAACCAGCCCGTATAAAGCTCAACACTGCCTCCTGGCAGTGAAAGCATGGAACTGCAGGCCAAAGGAAACGAATAGCTGCCATTGACCTGAGTGGTAATCAGCCTTTTTTGTTTAATGTTCCCTGTGACTGAACACGTCACTGATTTTCCAGCTGTTTTCACCTCAATCCAAAACTAATGGGAGGCAAAATTACAGTCTATCTTATATTCTGAAAAGAGTCACGTCATATTAGTTATTTCATGATACATTTAGTCTACGCAAAGGTTTAATGGTGGCAGGTGTATAGATATTCTATAGATACATTTTAATACTGACTTACTTATTTTTATTACTCTTATAGGGTATACATTGGATTTCTCTTATATTCTTTGGATTGAGCTACTTCATTTATTTTGTTATTAGTTGTTATTTTTTCCTAATGATATATATGCCTCACAAAAAATGTCACACAGTCAGTTACTTTTACACCTAATAACATGTGCAATATTGGACTGACTAATATGTGGAATAATACCTTATGAACAAGTGCAATAACATACTGCCTTACCCTCTTTGTGTTTACTATTTATTGTTATTTATGACACCAGTTGAGCATCACGTCATGTTTTTTTAAAAATATATTTATGACATCTGTTGTGCCTGTTTTGTTGTAACATTTGTTTATTCTTGTCTTTGTGTTTTTTTTACACAAATGCATCCTCAGTTGTGGCACTGTGTTTTCGTTATTATATAGTGTATAGTGACTGTACAATGACAATAAAGGCTATCTTATCTTATCTTATCTCTTCTATTGCTGATAACCTGATGCTGTAACATAAGAATTTCCAAATTTGCAGATCAATAAGTACATCCATCTATCCATCTATCTATCTATTTATGAAACCATACTAAATGCAAATAGAGCAACACTAATTCTTCTGATGTGTTTTAAGATGTGCTATAAACAAACGCAGGACCCAGTAGTGAATATATTTCTTAAACAGTTTCACAACCTGAACATTCTCCTGATGCAGTTATGATATACTTTGTAATTTGTAATAACTTATAAATGCATATTATAAATTAGTTATGTTGATACTTTTACGCGTCCACCCTAAATTTCCTGATTTTGTAGAGAACAGAGCCCATATGTGAACTTCAAACGGGTAAATACAACTCATCTTATTTTACAGACATTATAAAGGATTAATATATAATATGTGTAACAATAAAATGCACACCAAAAAAAAAAAAAAAAAAAAAAAAACTTCTTCAGGCACTGAACCTTACTTGTTAGAGGCACACTGGACATTGGTTAGGACAGTGAAGTTGTTCCTTACACTTCGAAGGCTTGCCAGAACCTAGAAAAACAAGATAGAGAGAGAGCAAAGAAAGAGTGATAGACGGATGAGAAAGAGAGTTAAAGTGACATAGTTCCCAAGGCCCCAACCATTTTTTTCCCCCAAGGGGGATTTCATGGGAATTTTTTCCTTGTTTGTGTGTCTGACAGTGCATGTCTTGCTGAATAAAATTGCAGATTAATGAAAAAAACTGAAACTACTATAGTTCCTTCATGCTTTTAAACACAGAGTTCAGATGAATGTCCATGTGTTCTGTGAAGACAAGCAGGTTGACATGATAATATTTGCTAATTAATGCACTAATTAGCCTAATTAAAGTCTTTGCTATCATATCTGATTATGTTTAATATATCAGGGTGATTACCCGGGGTGTATGTGCAATTCCAGTGCCATTGTTTAGCGCAGAGCTGTTATGGTATAGTTTTGACATTTCAATTACCGTATTGATCTGAATATAAGACGATATTTTCCCATTGAAAATGCCCTGAAAAAACGCCCTCGTCTAATATTGGGGGTCTAAGCAAATACACATGTGTTGTACTTGCATATGTTCCGTGCTTGAATACAGCACACTTCGCCCGCTCTGGCACGGTTGGAAGGGGTGTGCTCCAGCACGGTATGGGCGTTCATGCACGAGCACATGCACGGTCACGCACGCAGCGCGCGAACGTGGATACAACGTAAATCATGCAATTTTCCTCCTGCCTCCGCAAAATCGCTTAATGCGCGGCTCGATTACCGGCGAATGGCCGCGTTGCGCAATCATAATCAACCATGTTGTCTGTGTAGCTGTCCATGGTGCTGCTGCAACTGCGTATAAACAAAAGTTGATTTATGATGAAAGGTATATATGGCAGTCTGTGTGCGCCCCACACCTGTCAGATCCAGCAGACCTGACCGGGTGGGCGCGAGTGCCGGAACGAGGCACCTGCCGGCATCAGGTGGGCCGGCCGCAGCACCGCACTGTGTGCACCGCCACCGGTTGAATGTAGCAGTCAGCTGACATGCCGCTCGGCTGTCAGTTGGACGCTCTCTTGAAGTTACCTCCGAAACTGTCAAGGTAAATAAACATCCCTAACCCTGGCCCTGAGTGGCAATGTGAGACGGTGGCGGTCTCAGAAAGAAGAGCTACAAAAAAAAAAAAAATGCCCACAGCCCAGAGAAGGACTTTTCGTGGTCCAAAAAACTGGTCGCTATTCAACAAGACGACAGGAGGGTGTGCGACTTTTGTGATATGAGAAACGTAGTGAAGGACTGACCGTACGAGGGCTGTGATGCAGCAAAAAGCACTTGAAGTGGCCACAGAGCTCACATACCCCCGAACTGACTTTAAAGCTAGCATGGCTGGTGTCGCAGAATGTCCATATAAAAAGTTATACTTCCCAAAAAAAGGGTCATTGAAAAGAGGGGTCATCTTAAAATCGGGGGTCCGTCTTATATCAGATCATACGGTATTTGGTTGTAGTGCATGTTGCAATGACTACTTTCATACAGAAATCTGATTATGATTAAATTCTGTATTGTAGGTCAAAGACAGTGAGATATTTACCTGAGCAAAAGGCGTTACGATCAGGTCGTCACCATGTCTGTCAATGAAACAAACACAACAAACATCAAAGTATTTATTACGAGCAAACAAAGGAAGCTCCTATACACCCACGGTATGTGACACTTTGGTCTTTTGTGGCATGGAACACACACGTACACACAAACATATACACACACATCTTCTAGCACAAATACACACACTCACATGAGAAAGACAGCAACAAGAGACAAAGAGATATATTTACAGTAAGGTATATAGATTTACAAGAAGCAGGTACACGCTGTTCATTGTACACAAAATGATTAGTATTTCCTGTTGAATAATGCTTACATTGAGAGCTTGCCAACTCGGTCATGGTCGGAAGAAAATACATTAACTAATGACAAAACAGCATTATTCATGACAAGACCAGCATCATACTAATTCACTTAGAAGAAACGGATGCTAAAAAAGGATGGACGTCATGAACAGGAGCCTTCTGCCGGGATGGGATGTAACTTTGTAAGACAATTAGTTGTAATATTAAACTATTTTTGTAAACTGACACAAGGGGAAAGGTTGAGTTAACTGTGCTGCAGGTTTCAATTCATCGTCACACTATGCAACATGTGGAGTCACATGGTGCTGAAGTATAGACACTGAAGAACTTCCTGAGATATATTTAGATGGGTTTACCTCTCCCTACATTTATAGCAATTGTGTATTTCACATTTACTGTAGTAGGAAGTGAATAACATGAATTTTTAGAAAAAAACAGCTTCCCCTTTACTGGAGTGGCACGAGGTAAAAATTTACAGTAAGAAAACTATATTTATGTGTCCCTGACCATGAAAGCGTGTCTATGTGTGGTAGCAGTGCTTGCCTACAAATGTCTGTGTGTTAAATGCTATTATGTGTGTATGTGTGTGTGCATTGTGTCAGCTTCTGTGTGCTTCTACTTACAGTTCGGAGGCAATGGAAGAGTTTCTGGACATGGACTTGGGCGACAGGTCGTAGTCGCTGTCGGAGCGGTAGAGGAAGGACTCTCTACGCTGGTTGTGTCCAGGGAAGTTGGTGTGGAGGACCAGACCAGAGCCCGGAGACGCCTGGGGGTCCAGAGGGCTGCAGCTGGCTGAGGGGCCATTTTCCACATCAAAACTGAAAGCAGACATACACACAAATTTGGAGATTACATTATTTGTCTGGCTTTGCTGCTTTTCTTGGTGAGCAGCAGAGAGGAAAAGGAACGTTTTTTTGATGTCTCATTTCTCATTAATGCAATTAAAAAAAAAAAAACCTAGTAAGAGACTCAAATTGCAGATTAAGGCCCATCACAACCTAGTTAGTGACCCAGGAACACACATTATTCTGGTTGTTTGAGGATTATGCAAGAGAACTCATGCACACAAACTTTTGGTATCACTATTTCACAGTCCACTAATTACAAAGTTATTACTGGAAATTTTTAACAAAAAGTATTTACTGGAAAGCCATCTTGAAGCTGTACTTTATGTACTAAATAAATTCCAGATTAGTCCTGATAAGTATTTAGAAGCCAGTCAGTAAGTTAGTTACCAGGTACTTGCTAGGAAATAAGTGAGAGGACCGTTGACATTTTATATTTCAAACCATGAGAAGCTGCACTTTGAGCACTGGGTAAGACAATACTTGGCATTATAAGGGAAATGTCTATGATTATAGGTTTTAATGTACTTACTATGCATTTCTGTAACACATAGCACAATAGCTCAGTTTCACGTAAATTGCAGTTAGTAACTTAGAACTCACTACCAATTTATTTGGGTGCTTTCCTAATAATGATATTTTGCCCCGTGGTTTCCTGGTAGATTTTTACGTAATAACTTAGTGCTTGCTTTGTAAGTCTCAGGGTAATTTGCAAATGGGAATTTCATTACAGTCTACTTTCAAAGTAAGTTCATTAAGGGCTTATCAGGTATTTCCTCAGTACTTTCAATCAAGCGGCGCCTTTGTATGTAGCTTTGTTACCGGCTTGTTTCCTAGTAAATACCTGGCTTTTCAGTGTTTTCAAATATCTGACAAACAGATGGAACTTTGATAATATTTGGGATTTATGAATAGATTTCACAGTTTTTCGGTTTGTGAGAGAGTGAGGCATAAAAGATAAGAAAAGGCAGGAAATGGCAGGCAGCACATTGTATGTTGTGTGATAATGTAAGTTGACGTCAACGCTGCGGTAGGACTGTGGACTGCGGAACAAGAAGGAAGATCAAGATCATGGTCTGTAATGTCTTGTGAGGACGCAGGTGGGTGTTTGGGTGAGACTTAGTTATGCATATCTAATTAAAAGCCCTGATGAGCTTACTGAAATAAATATACATTGAAACTAATTTTAATAACAGGGGTAGTATTCAGAAAAAAAGAAAGAAAAGGGCCCTGGTAATACATCTCATGGCAAAAGCTACTGAGCCAGAGATTTGTTTTTTTTCCATTAGACACACTGCTCCCACAATCATAAGAATAACATACCATGTTTCTGACTTTCTATTTCCCCAAGACAAAACTTTGATTACCAAGCACTCTTTTCGCTTTTAATGACAGAGTATGAGGGAAAGGGGAAGCACAGCTCTTCCATGTGTGCTATCAACATCCCCTTAAGAGATAAGATAGAATCACTCAAACCAGGCCTACCAGAATCATACACATACACACACGCACACACGCACACACGCACACACACATACACGTACACACACAGGCAGTACTTGACATGACCAGGCGGGAGTGACATGTTACAGTGCGCAGTGTTCATAGTGAACCAGAGGCTCCTGCTTCTGTATTTTTCAAAGGAGAGACACCAACATGTTCATAACAGTAAACATTTAAGCATGTAGGCTGAGTCACTGTTATGCTACAGTTCTAGGGCAGTGCCCGACTGTGAATCTTGTCGGTTGAATCGGATTTGGCTGTCCAGTATGAAGACTTGACTGTTCGTTCCTTTGTTTGTTTTTTTTAACATAGACTATCTGGCAATCAGTAAAACCATTGTCATGAGTTAAGGAGAAGATTAATGTCAACATGAACATAGTCATGACATTTTCTGACCATTTAAAAAACAATGCAAGACAGCTGATGCAACACTGAAAAGGGTACACTATGGGACGGCCGGAGGTCAAAGAACTTTGGAAAGATCTGCTTGACACATTATCACAAATAGTTTCAGCCAAACTAAGCCAAACCACAATGTCCAAAACTGTGTGTTCTTGGCCTGGTCTCTGAGACTCCAAACCTTAGCAACACACATAAAAAAGATTTAAAAAAAAAAAAAAAAAAAAAAAAGCTTCTTCAAGCAAAACATACAATATCTGCGTTTTGAAAAAGAAAAGCAGAGAAACCCTCCATCACTCAGTGGTTGAACCTCTCAGAATGCCTTACAGAAGTTAACTTTAGCTATCAAAGAAAGGTCTGATACCTTTTATAAAATTTGGGGGAAATCCCAATATTTTTTGGAAAATAACTAGATGTGTCAAACATTTGACACATCAAACACATCAAATATAAATTGCTGAGTCAAATATGAAAGATGGGATCAGATAATGTAATATAAATCTCCTTGTGTACCAGCTTTGTTACCCACTGTTAAGACAACAATTTTTGATGTACCTTTTTTTATTATTTATTTTCTTCTTATTATTAGACTATTCACTTAATTGGCCCACTAAGTAATGCCTGTTCTCATGGTCTTTTTGTTATTTTATTTTTACATTCAGGAACACTGCTTAAGAATCTTGGACAGAGGGAATGGGAAATGCCAATAAAAATATCTGCAAAAATAAATAAATAAATAAATAAAATAAAATAAATAAAAGACATGCATATGATAAAAGATTTGAATTGCGGCCTATTTGATCTGCTGCCATATAATGTTGGGTTACCATATGGATTTTTTTTTTTTTTTTTTTTTGAAACACATGCATTTCTGTTTTAAATCAAGCTCTTACAGCCTACCTTTTTTAAAATTTCACTTTAAATATTAAAAACCGTCTAAAATAAATGCACAGCATTATCTGCTCTGAGATAACTGACATCTCTTATTAAACAGGGTAGGTGTACTTCTTTATTTCTCTTTAAACATAAAAATAGTCTCATTTAGCGACAGCTCCACCTCAGGTTTCATCTTCTCTCATCAGATAACCACAAGCGCATGTTGTCATGCGGATTATTTTGTTCTTTGTACTCTTTGCAAGTGCTGTCACTGTCCACTCCTTGTGTTTCCTAGATTGTATAGGAATGGATACATGTGAATTGTCGTTTTTTTTTTTTTTTTCCAGTCTGAAGGGAACCTCAGTATGAAGAAAAACAATCAATGCACAAAATTGGAGCTAAAGGCTCAGTGGGCTATACAAAAGAAAACAGCAGAGAGCTTGCACACAGATAACATAGATTAATGGCATTTATTTCTTGTCAAAGTGGCTGGTAAAGAAAGAACTGACTGAATGGAAAGTGGAAAACTATAAAACTTCAGCTAAAACATAATTCTTACAGCTGATCTATATCCTGTTAAAATAAGGCATGTGGATGCTGAGTTATGACATGATCCATTAGTTTATATATATACACAAGGTGCAGTAATACACTCATATACAATAAACAACCATTAAAATTGTTGTAAAAAGTGTGAGCATGTGTGTATGTGTGCCTTTAATGTATCTCTGCATGTCTGCCATGCACTGAATGCTTGACTGCGTTTGAGGCCCTGAGGTCATTTCACTCATATAATCCTCTGTGTGTTATGATCACGTGTCCAGACAACTAACTCTGGAGCTAACACAGGCACGTCTAATCAACCACAACACACACACACACAGAGAGAGAGAGAGAGAGAGAGAGAGAGAGAGAGAGAGAGAGAGAGAGAGAGAGAGAGAGAGAGAGAGAGAGAGAGAGAGAGTCTATTTCTCTTATCTCAAACAAAAGATGGAAAGCCTGGCAACAACTTTGTTGCCAAAGATGAGAGCCCTCTTGAGAAAACTCAAAAGGTCAACCTCACAAAGATAAAATATCTCTTTCAGTCCAAGGAAACCCTGCCAGCTCATGTGGGTGCAAACAGACTCCTGATAAAGATAGCAAGAGCTAATGTCTGTACTTCTGCCAAGACTGTTTAAACAGCATTTTGGTTTTAAACAGCTTACAGTGGAAAGAGAAATAGAATGGAGGAGGGAAGCATGCAATCAAGTTCATACGCCAGGTTCAAATCCATTATATTGTAACTGTAAGTGGAGTGATCCTTAACTAGCTGCACAAAAAAGAATCTGGACATCTGTCTTCAGAAGAAACCAAAGGGCTCAGCAATTAGTGTGTGCTGAAAACCCAGCATATGAGCTCCCAGTGGATAATGAGCTGTGCAAAAAAATAAGTAATTTTCCCTCTACTATATTTGGTCAAGGTCAGTAAAACAAACATGAAGCACAGGGAAAGTGCATTTATGGGAAAATATAATTCATTCCTTGTAGTTTAATCACACTAAAGCCTTAAAACATTTTAAATCATTTTTATTTCTTCTTGTTTTCTGATTTACAGAGTATATCCAGATACACTTTTGGATGGGAGTGAAAACGACATTCCTTGAATTTCAGACAATGTTCTTGCAAAACTTTATTTTTACCTCAACATCTATTTAATGCATAAGCTAAACATTTTATCCCAAGAGCCTGTCGCAGTAAGGATATACAGGAATAACCTTATGGCAGCATTACCTCAGGTTATAAAGGATTAGGAGGAAGTTAACACTTTTGAAAATCTGCCAAGTGGCTCTAATGGCACTTTCTTAATGAGAGTTGCAGTTCATCTGAGGGCATGGGAATTTAAGGGGACATGATGCAAAACTGAGCATGCAATCCACCCTAACAGCACCTCTATTCAATACAGCCCACAAGAAGTACTGTGACTATGGATATTTGTAAAAAATGTACATTGTGAAGCAAATTAAAAGTAAAGATGAAAGAAAGCCAGTCAAACAATTACTGACATCATTGAAAGATAAAAATCAGTATCACTGATATGATATGGTGATATGGTATATAGTGTGCTGTCACCTGTATCACTACTGCAAGACAAAAGACCAATAAATGCTTCAGATTCTGCTGTGATGCCAAATGCAGAAGAAAAGCAGATGAAAAATGCCACCATCAAACTCCCAGTACTTCAGGATTACATGTGATTTTAAGTTAAAACAGCATTTTAGTGCAGACAGTCTTATGGCTCCCTCGTGACTGTCTGTGTGACTGATACCAAAGTATGAGTCTAGCTGGGTCCCCAGTTAGTCCTAAACACCCCCAGCCCCAAAAAACTACTATCATGGATAAAATAATAACTAATGTGTTTTAGTCATGGTCTAAAAAAATAGTAATATGTATAGATAGACAGATAGACAGAGAGATAGACAGACAGACAGATAGATAGATAGATAGATAGATAGACAGACAGACAGACAGACAGACAGACAGACAGACAGGCAGGCAGACAGATAGATAGATAGCTAAATAGAGAGAGAAAAAGGTTTTTATATACAAGCCTTTCTCTTCCAGTTCCACTTGAGAAAAATCACATTTTTAACAAAGTAATTTATTAATAATGGAGAACTTTCCAGCCCCCACCCCACACCACAGTATGGAAATGTGTCCTGACAAGAAAGAGGCTTGGAACACGCATCTATACTTTGTTGTTTATATAATGTATGCCGTCAGAATTCCTTTCCATGCTCTGTCAACCAGAAGCATGCTTTCTGGTGAGAGACAGGATGAGCACGAGGATTATTCATCCAAATTGTTTAGACAGCAAAAAAAGCATAGACCAAATCCCTCATTGCAGGGAATAAATTATGAGTTATCCAGGGTCAGGGGATATAATTACTCAAACTAGCACAACTAGCAGGGATCTGACAATGTGCGAGTTAAAAGGGTCACAACGTGCCATGAAGTCCAATGATGTACATTAGTGTGTGCGTGTGTGTGTGTGTGTTTGTGTGTATCTACATCTACATCTAAATCTAAATAACATGTCTTTCGCAACTAGTTTTTTGTCTCATTTTCAAACGGTTTCTGATGATGACAGAAGGAGGAAGTATTGTTTTCAGTGTTACGTTTCACAAATGTGACAAGGAAGTGATCCCTGTGACCTCACCACGATATACCCAGGTGATAGGTAATTTTTTTCCCATGTTCGAGCTGAATCACTGACTGGCTGAGAAACTGAGCGACGGATTGGCTGACTAGCTGAATGATGGACTGTCTGAGTGACTGGGGGTTATGGCAGCTGAGAAGGGAAGGCTGCTCCATTCTGGTCAAACTACTAAACAAAAGTTAATAAAGCCTTCCTGCACTTTGAGCTATTGATATATACAGTATATCCAATTTCAAGTGAGTTTAGTCTGGGTAAATAAAGCCCGAAACAAATCAATAAACAAAGGAAGCTGGAGATATGGAAAATGTTTCACTGATTTTCAAAGATGTATAGTCTAGTTTTTACCTAGTTTGGTAATATCTCAGATCAAGGGGGCAGATACTGGCAGAGGTGGAAGTAATTCATTACATTTACTCATATTACTGTGGCTGGTCCTGTCAGCTTTTTTGTACTTCTACGTTTTTTAATTTACTTTCACTTAAGTATATTTTTGCTTTGCTATGACAGAGGACAAATGATCGATGACAGATTGTGGAAACTTTCACCATGAAGGCTCAGTCAGCAAACATGAGAAGAAGAATCTGCTTCAACTTTGTGGGTTCTACTTTTTGGCATTTCCAAATTTCCAATAAGATGTGCACAATGAAAACAGTGCTTTATGTGCTCATTGTACATTTGTCAGCTGAGTCTACAGGGTCCTCACTTCAATCAACCCTCATCAATTTTGCACCTTTAAAAGAATCTACTGTAGTTTGAACCGTGAACTTTCATGCTTTTGTAACTGCGTGCAAAGGATCACAGAAAACACGGTTTATTGTTTTGAAAAAGTAACTCAGTAACTTTTAACCCTGAGTACATTGTAAATGAGCCAATTTTTGCTTTAACTCAAGTATATTTTAACAGCAGTACTTCTACATCTACTTAAGTAAAATACCAACTAAGTGGCAGCACTTCTACTTGAGAAGTGCTTTGAAAGAAGAAGAACTACTCTAGGTTGAACAGGGTGAGTTACAGAAAGTGAAAGCAAGACAGGGGAAGAGGGAAGATTTCAGCCAAATATTACTGTATGTTTCTTCCTGAGAAATGACTCAGCTCTTTGCACTGTTCTGATTCCAGGTAGGAAGTAGTCACTGAGGGCCAGATGGCTTTTCATGCAATCTCAACGACTGGCAGACTGCTCCTGGGTCGACTCAGTATCCTGTCTGTTCACGGGGATCGGCTACATGTCCTGTTTGCGCGACAGTGATGATGATACTTTTTGACGTAATGTTGGAAATTGTTTGGATGGATTCCGGCAAATGGAATGCAATCTACCGATGGATATGGAAAAAGTGAGACTATGCATACATAATAATAACCAATGAAAAATACCCAAATTCAGTATTTCTGGATTACCTGCCAAGGGGAACATGAAGCAATTAGAGCAATTAATGAGGATATTTCACCATCATGTGGATACATATAATGTCAAGTTAATGATACAACCCAGTACTCTACCAAAGTTCAAAATTTACAAAATTTTGCTTTAAATATACTAGCATTATTGCCAGTGCAAAGCTCTGAGCTGTTCACGTGAGATTAGCGGTGAACATGGTGGCATCCATGGACCTGCTTTATGTAGATTAAAATATGTCATTATAGTAGTAAGTATTTTACAGTCTAAAAGTTGCTTGATGATTCTGTGTGTGTGTGTGTGTGTGTCAGTGTGTGTGTGTGTGTGTGGGGGGGGGGGGGGGGGTAATAACAAGTGGGAAGTAGTAATAACAGTGAATACAAAGGGTGTGTGTGTGTGTGTGTGTGTGTGTGTGTGTGTGTGCATGAGTGAGTGTGCATTCTTGTACTTGAATTGCTCTCATCCTGCGTGCTATGGTGATGGGAAACCGCTGGTCATTTGTCTGCCTGGTTGTGTAGACAGAGGTGCCATGGTTACACCTCCTGTTTGTCCCTGTGTAAGCCCTGATATCCCTTTAACGCACACACTGTGAATTTTTAATCTGTTCCATCACCAAATGAGGAATGCTAATAATGTTAACAACCCAGTGGCAAGAAAAATCAGGACAAAAACCTGCCAATGTAATGCATCCGTACTAGAACATCTTATAAAAGTGTTTTTTTTTTTTGTTTTTTTTCTGGGACTGAGGAAGAGAAGTAGAAATCTGTGGGCCAGGCAGTGGACCCTGCTAAGACTTTAGTGTCTAACCAAGTGGCTCGGTGAAATGTGCCAGAAGATGATGAACTGATGATGATCCCAAAAGACCACGCAAAAACACAGTTGAATTTGATTCGTTTTTAGTGATGAATCGCGTACTGTAATATTTGGCTGAATTTGATCCATATTCAACACGATATCTGTTCCTCTTATCACAGTAAATTTACAGTAATCTATTCCACATGTATTTACAAGTACATTTATTGCCCAAAGCTAGTAACACGCACAAACTGTAGCTGACATTTCCCAGGACAAGTTTTAATATTCAGCTGGAACAGGGATTCTACTTTACAGCAGGACACAAATGAGAAATTTAATCTCTTGTTCAGGGATATTCAGCGAGTCGTAATTTCCCAACAGTGATCCTTAGCAAGAAGTCTGTTTCCAGACGTGATCTTGTGGCGTTTAAGACATTCACAATGGAAACATCCAATGGACCCACAGAGGAACATTTAAGCATAACTACATTTCTGCTTTTTTTTTTTTTTTTTTTTCAAATAATGTAACTGTGGAATGATTCACTATTGCATCATGCCTAAACCTCCTTTGTCAAACCAGCCAAACCCCAACTGGCTGGGAAACTGATGACATCAGTATGAAATGATCAATGCCAAAAAATGGTTGCATTTGTTTTTCATTAGAAAGTTGTTCGAACTATATGAGTGGCATTAGAATATGCTTGAATATTTTCTGTAGACAACCCATTTCGCAAAAAACATATTAGGCTGTCTTAGCATGGACTGTGTTTTTTTTTTTTCCTGCCGCCCCTAACTTCAGAGATTCAGTATCAAGTTGCGTCCAAGTTCTAGTTGTATAACACGGGGTGAGGAATCTATCCTCTTGCCCTGGGAACCACACTAAAGAAAACATTTTGCTTGTCATTTTAGACAGAAACCCAGGATTATGCCTATAAACCATTTGTGGTCTCAGCCATTAGTGTAAAGCAAGCAGGCATCACATGTTAAAATCACAAAGAGAATCACCTTTGTAATGTGCAGCCAAAAACATAGATAAATCACGAGTCCATGTACTGGCTAGATACATCAGTTATTAATAGAAAATAGGCCACCAACGTAATCAGGACTTGTACCAAGTCATTACACATGCACATTTAGGTACAATGTCATAAAGCAGATGCTCTCATTTAGAATCACTTACGGTCTATATACACAATATCTCACATCACATGATTTCAGGAAATGCAGAGTGAAACTAGCCAAAAACTGTGATGATGATGATGACGATGGTGATCACAGCACAGGGAACTAGAGGAGGGGAAGGCTGAAAAGAAGGACAGGAGGAGAGAGGGAGAGGGAAAATCGCACAGGATGACAAGCATGATGGAGAATGGAGTGAAAGAGAAGGAAAGAAAGAGATGTATGTTAGAGAGAGGAGAAGAAGAGAATACTGAAGCATATTCTATAGCAGAGAGAAAGAGTGAGACAGGCGAAGAGAGAGCAGTGACAGTGACATTTAACAGGACATGCTTTAAAAAGCATTCCATGGACTGGCAAATTGCATTGTGGGATAATTTTTCCATTACATTCTCTGGCTTAGACCCTGGGTCAGAGTCCCTGCCTCTCCCCTTGTGCTACTGTGCTGTGTGCACTGCAGAGGGAATACGCTCTGGTTCAGACACTGCTATTTATTCCCTCAAAAGTGGGACTAAAGCAGTGTGCCACCATTAAACCTTCATCTGCCTATGATGTAAAGTAATTTACGAACGGTAATATTGCCACTGTTGCCATAATAATCAATGGAATTGCCATTTTTATTCTCCTCTTTTTCTTTTTCATCACCATAATCATTATTCTCATCATCACCATCACAACACATCACCAACATCTAAATCCTTACTAACCCTCCAAGTCAATATCAATATCGCTGTTGTTATTGTCATCATCCTCACCATTATCCTAACTGCCGTCATCACTGTCATCATCAGCCCCACTCCACAGCAGTGGTGCATACAGTAATTTCAACTATGACCAGTCCCTCAGAAATCTAAACCACATACCACCAAAGACCTATGAGTCCTAGCCTTATTTTTCTGTTTATCCATCTCCATAACAACATATAATACATGCACAGCGCTGCAAATAAAATGCTGCCAAACCACGGCCTCTAGGACGTAGCACTGCACTCCACCCAAAGGCAAGCAAGCACAAATATTGGGTTTTTTCAAGTCTCGTTCTGGAAAGTTTAAAATGCATTGCCAGATTCTAAAGAACCCACTTCAAAAGTTGACAGCTTCTCTGTTGCAGCGTTTGACCGATGCCCAATTCCACTGCAATGTGTTCAGAAGGCTGCGAGTTAGTGGCCTCATTGTAAATTTTACTAGATGAGTCTATGGCTAAATTTGAAAATCCTTGCACCCTCCTCAAAGCCTGTTATTTAAGCCACATTGTTTTTGGCCAAGAGACCAACTACAATAACTGCAGGCGATGTTGCTGGTGTTTTTTGCCTCAAAATGCTCTTCCATGTATCACACTGCCACAGATAGGGGTTTAAATGTGTCAATTTGTGTTATTTGTGTCCCAGTTGAATGCTTCTATAATTTTTGAGACAATGCAATTACCATATGGATTAAGGCTTAAGGAAATGAAAAGAAAAAAACTCATATTGCAAGTAATTTTACAGATACTGCAATTGCGAAATGATTCATGATTTTAGTAGGAATAATAACTTTGCATTATAATTTTCATTTTTCATTTTCATTTTACCTTTATCAGAAAAACTGTAGATCCTGCGATTTGGATATTGCACTTGGCCATATTGCAATTTTGATAATATTTCGATTAATTGCTCAGCCTTAACATGGACTGGAGTTAATAGACTATTTTAAGCCTTCAAAATGCTTCTACATCAAAAGAAGTTTAACCTTTTTTTTATCTCAGTTCTCTCAATGGAGTGTTAATGCCAGCAGTGCACATTGTTCTGAGGTCAGTGGCCAACGCTGGAACAAAAGTGTAAAAGGGAAATCTGCTATTTATCAAAGGAGCTGTCATCCTTGTTATTGTGCCGGGAATCTGGGGCGTATTTTACAGAGAAAGCTAACCGGATAATCCAGGCTTAATATCAGTTAGTCTGGTTTACTGAAGTTCAATCAAGCTCATGATGAGCCGCGTTCAACTGCTGTGGTAACCAGTCTTTCCAACCAAGTCTGGTGCGGGGCAGCCTAAAACTCAGGCTTAAACTCTAACTTTGTGTGCTGGCATGAACCTCAACATTACACACACATCAAACATGGGAGTTAAAGCTTTGTTTTTCTCACTGACATGCAAAACTGCATTTTTCTTTTGTTCCAAAGCAATCAACTTTTAATGTATTCATATAAAATTAATTGCTGTCAAAACAGGATAATGTAGACTTCTGGCAATAATTTATGAATGTACACCAATTCATCAGCACACTATAGCTGACAGTGTATAATTACTCAGCACCAGACATGAGAGCTGCCAAGTATGGGTCCAAATATGAATGAAAATATTCAGATAAAAACGGCACTAAACAATGTTTGCATTCTTACACAGATGTAGGCTGTACTGAAACCCCTTTGTGCTCGTGCTAGGCTGAGGCTAATCATCCCAAATAATCTTCTGCGCAGTGTACAGGGCATGAATGAAATTCTCCCTTTTGGACTGGAGTGCAGCTCCTCAGCTGACGTCATGTCCTCCAGTCGCGCTCCTCCCCCAGTTCAACGGCAGGTGCTCTTTTCCTTACGTAAATAATGCTTACTGTTCATATGGACAAACACACACACACACACACACACACACACACACACACACACACACACACACTCAATATGATGACATGGAAGCTAAATACATTTACTATTTAAAACATACTTACTTTCTGCCACTACCTTTTGGTGTACCTATAAGCAAATAAATACAGTGATCACTTATCAAAGTGATCAGCAGAATGTCCACCATCATGTTGCAGTTTTAAAATATTCTTATGCATTTAAAATGACTGATATTTTTAGGCTTTGTTAATACAGTAGTTCCTTCTTGGTTATTACTTACTGCAGTATCTGTCTGTCTGTGAGCTCATATTGATATCTCAGATAGTTTTGAATGGATTTACATGGAACTTTGAAACAGGGTTGGTCCCTGCGATGTTGTCGCTACAAAAATACTATTTCAGTAGTACTGAATAAAACGACATCCTGTTCAAACTTTCATCATTTCAAAGCCCTTATTAAAAGACTCCAAATGCATTTAATCACTGCAGTTTTAGTTGCTGCATACATGCACATTCACGTACTGATTGTGCAAGCTTGGCTTGAATTAGCCTTATGGACTGAGTGGCAACTGCCTTTTGTAAAACCTCAATAGCTCCTATTAAAAAGCCACACTCACTCAAGTCAGGCTTTGTGGCGGAAGCTTGGATTTTTAAAGGTTTCTTCGTAAAATACCCTGGTCACTGTCCAAATATTTGGTTAAACTAATTTCTCTGAGAGATTACCTGTTTTGGCTTTAGGTGTGTGAAGAGCTATCTGGGATGTATACTCACATGCACATACAAATACCATAAATGGTACAGAGCAGGTGTATGTGTGTAAATAATTTGCAGGTCATGCACACACAAAAGCACACTCATTAACAAATGGATGTGAGGCACAAAGAAATATGAGGAGGACTAATTAACCTTCCACGTGTCTCATACGAGTCCACCTGTCCAGTGAGTCTAACACACAGTGCAGCACACCATCTGGTTACTTCTGTTGTCCTTATTAAAGTCGAGTACTTTCCACAGGAAACCCTCAGTTACAGAGCTGGAACACACCCGTCTCAGTGTCAGCCGTGGGTGCCCACAGTCTGCAGAGCTCAACTGCCTTACATGATTGCAAAAAAACTACAGTAATGGCACTGTTCTGCTTTTTAAGATTTGCAGAGATGTTAAGAAAAATTACAGCGCACAGTGTTTTCAGAGGATAGTTGTCATGCATGCTGGCACAGCTGATGGATCACTTGACCCAGCTTCTCAAAAAATGCTCACTGAGCTGACACTCTGCATCCTGTCAAGTACGCACTTCACTCTTGTTGTTGTTTTTCACTTCAGGTCATTCTCAACACAATTTTCACACCTTGGTAAGACACTCAAAGCATATTCTGTTATGTTTATTTTGTTGTGGTTCTCAGCTCTGTTTGTTGGTATAATAAGCCCTAAACCTTATAACATTGTAAAGCCAGCAGGCTGGTATGTCTCCAATTGAGCCACTGTACCCGCAGTAACTCTGGGGTGAGCCCCAGTGTGGTTTCTGGTTGGCACCTTAAAAAAATTACAGAAGTCTTTCACTTCCAACAGTCCACCATAAGCATATTTTCCTGCTTATTAGGGTATTTCTTGTATTTGTTTCTTTGCTGCTTCATTTTACTTACACTGAAGTTCAGGAGAAGTTCATTTTTTTTTTATCAGAGTTGAATTTCAGTCAAACTCTTAACTCAGTATGCAATTATAATAAGGAGTTGCAAAAATAAAATGCTTCAAGGCTTGTATGTCACAACAAGAGAAAAACAATTAGCTGGCAGTTGATTCTAATACCCATGAACAAATTATGTCCCTCGGGTTGACGCCGGTTTTCAGTTAACGAGCCTTTCTGCAGCTTACTTTGTTGCAATTTTATGTGAGCTTAGCAGAACATTGATTTTTACACACACACACACACACACACACACACACACACACACACACAAATGTAAAAAAAAATTGAATTACTGAAACTAGTTATCAACCAACAAGTTTCCACGCTGGTATCTACATTCTGCCTCCCTCTGTTTCTAAACAAAGAGAATAGGCTGTGTGAACTGCCCATGTTGTTTAGCAGGCTAAGGCGCATACCAGGCACTCATTACATTATAGGGTTTAAATCTGGGGCACAACATTTGCAACATGTCTTCCCTTCTTATCTCCCGCAAGTATGTTGCCGTCTCACCCCTCTCACGCTTTCCCATCTCTCTCCTCCTTTCATGTCCTCCTTCAATGACAGGATATTGTCTAAAATAACACCAAAAGATATTCTTCAGAAGAGCCCTGTGGAGAACTAGCAGGAATCTCCAGACAGCCCGTTTTCATTTAGGGAAACATAATAGCAGGAAATATAGATTAACAGCATTCAGGGCAGTTGTATGTAGCACAGTGCTGTTTATGTAGCCAATGAAATCACTGGAGGCTCCACACATAGGCTAAAAGGGTCCGACGACAAACTCTGCTTGACAACAAAGTCAAATCCAACACACTTGCTAGAGGCTGAGGAGACTACAGACCTTTCAATGTCATCCCTGTTTTACAGATATGGCTGTGGGTAGTTTTGTTGTCAGACAGACTACAGACACAGATTCACGCTGTGGCTGAATGAATTGAAAATAAGGCTGATTTGGATTTAAAAGGTTTCACGTCAATGCCATACCAATTCCAATTAGATTCCCTATTAATTCAGTTAAGAATATTTCAGCTACAATAGAGTCTTGCAGCTTACATATAGCTTTGCCTTTGTCTAACTCTTCACTATGATGCTTTCTTGAAGCCAAAATGCACCATGACATCTGCCTTTAGGCTTGATTGTGCCGGCTTTAAGGGGAGGGCAGTGTTTGTTCATTCATTCAAAACATGTAATTTGGTCAGCTGCAGACAATAGCTGCAGGACAGGAGGCGTGCTACAAATAATGTTAAGCAGCAATCTTCACACATCTACTGAACTAAGGCATAGATTAAAAGATCAGCCTCAGAGTTTTAACAATCAATATTGGATTGTTCAAATGAAAACTGTGATTTGTCACAAAATTAATATTTTTACCTAGCCCAAATAAAAATTTAAAAAATAATTAAATAAATAATTATCTTACAACAAGTACATGGGGTGTCATGTTTGTTTGTTGTTGTAAACTTGTGGGCCAGTAAAGCCCTTTGAGACCGTAAATGTGATGTTGGGCTCTAAATATACCCAAAATTCTTTCTAAAACTTGTCACTACAGTATGAGCTTATTTGCATTGTTAAAAGCAGGTTATGCAGTTTCAAAGGAGAGGGCACGCCCACTTTAATATGATGTGGTAAAGATTGATGAATGCCACTCAATTCAAGATCTTAAAACTTGCCTCAGAAGTTCAGGACTGCTCTTTTACCCCCATCATAACCCAAAATATAAGAACATTTTGCTCTATTGTTTATGTTTTTCTTAACATTAGTAAAAAAAAAAATGTGGTGGAACTGCACAGTCTGCCTTTAAGTACTTGACTCTTTTAAAGGCATCAAACCAGAGTCCAAAATGTTAACGTACGAACAGGTTAGGCAGTCTGAAACCATGGCACCCTGAGACCATAAATTCAGCATTTGTACCGAAACATGTGACAGCACAGACATACGCACATTCCAGCTAAGGTTTACTGCGGTGATGAGAAGCACATGACTGGATTTACTTAACGTATTTGAAATGGGAAGTGACACTACACATGTGTTGTATGCACACAATACAGGTAGACCGCACAAATATATACACACAAAGATCAATGCTGAGGGCAAGTACAAGAAAACACATCAGTAAATGAAACTTTGCTGAAATAGTCGTCAGGAGAAACAAGGGCAGCAAATGGAGGAGTGACGAATTTAAATTTCATGTTCATATTACAGTCCTGGACAGCCTACTACATAAAATACATCCTAAAAACTCCGATAGCACCATATATAATGGAGGACCAAGGACCAAACACAAACCAATCTTTCTGTTTGGGTGTGAAAAACAAAGTATGTGATTGTGTATGTGCATGTGTGTGTGTGTGCATGTGTGTGTGTCTGCATGTGTGTGTAGCTGGTAGCCTCATCCTGACCTGTGAGCATGGCCATGGTTAGCGGCGTGGAGTTTCCTGATGACTTCCTCACTGAAGTCAAAATGAACCCTTCCTCTGGCACAGGGTGAACGCCGGTACATCGCCCCAATACACACACACACACGCACTCATGCAGACACTACCAAGCACACACCATCACACAGACCTCCACACACACATACTAGCTGGTGCCTACTGAATAAATACATCTATTAGTATCAAACATGCACCATTTTCAGTCACACATTAGCCCAGCACACCTCTACATACATTATACACAATAAATACACTCACACACACAAGAGACAGCACCACCAAACGTACAAACACACACTAACATGGCAGCAACACTGAATGTACATCATCACTTGCTCACTCGGCATTAAGAAATACACTGGCATACATTTGATCATACACACTTTGCCACACAAACAGCAAAGGCAATTAATACAAGCACAAGCTCTATGCCCTTACATACAAGCAAGCAAGGCACAACACACTCGCACACACACGAGCTGCATCTAATGCACAATGTCAAAACATGCTAACTAGTATCATAAACACACACGCTTCACTTCATATTAACGGCAGTACTTGTCACACATACAACAAATTGGACTCACACTACACAGTCAAACATCTACGCAACTATTACCTACAGCTTCAGTGAAAAAAAAAAAAAAAAAAGTTAAATATATACAGTCGCTCATCTAGCAACCATAACTTCAACGGCACATTAAGAGCAGCTGACAGGCACCCAAACACCTTATCGAAAAGCTCAAGCTCAATCGCACGTCACACACACACACATACACACATCAACGTAAGCAGTGGTCCACGCATCACACCTCGTAACTCTTTCTACTCACACACTCTCACATACACTCTCCTCTCCTCTCTCTCTCTCTCTCTCTTTGCTGAGCGTTCTACTCTCCGTCACAGGCTATACTTCCTCCCCATGGTGCATGTGTGTGTATGTATGCATGTGTGTGTGTGTGTGTGTGTGTGTGTGTGTGTGTGTGTGTGTGGCTCTGTTCCCTTCAGAGCGGCCCGGCTGAGCAAGAAGGGACATCCAAGTTGTGGAGTGGAGTCACTGGAGTGGACTCACAATCCATCCAGTCCATCCATCGCTTCTGACTAACATTAACTCTGTTCCTATGGAACACACACACACAATCACACCAACCAAACACATGGCTGTTCACAAGATAAACCAAACATATGCACTCCTCCTGAACTCTAATTCATTCCTGGGTAAATCATTTTATAAATGTACCTGATTAGAGACATAAATATTGAAACAACTGAGCATGAAAGTGTGACTTGTGTCAGTTTGTGTTCTGACAAGCAGGTCTACCTTAACTGTCAGTGTGTGTCTATGTGAGAAAGAGGTGGCATCTGGCACTTGTGCAGGGGGGGCTCTGTGCCGGATGAAGTCGTATGGTTTACTATACTGCTACCCAAGACCTCCTGTCAGGATACCTCCAGTGCCAGATTTATGATAAAGGTCAGGTCAGGCTGAGTGTCTTTTGAGCTTCTCTGTTTCTTAGGTTAGGAAAAAAAAAATTGGGAAAAAACAAACCAATCACGGCAGTTAATTAGACAAAGATCTGGTGTGGTTCAGTTTTTGAGCAAATTTATAAGTAAATGGCACAGACCATGAGCAATCTGGTTTGTGGTAAGATGTATATGAATATAAATCTTAGAATAAAAATTTGCTTTAACCACTCACTCACTGGCGTAGATCCAAACTGATGTTTTGTGAAACATTAAAATAAATAAGCTGTTATATCTTACAGTGGCAAGATATTACCATAACTCAGGCTGACAGTTTGGACTGCATATCAGCTTCATATGATGAAACATTAACAGCTTAGTAGGTCAAAAAAAAAAAAAAAAAAAAAAAAAGGCTCTTTAGCTCAGGCGTCATATGATTCAAGAGCTGCTTGTGGATTACTCTACATGTTGTCACTTGTGAGAAAGTCAGTCAGAGACGGAGAAAAAAAAACAGACAACATAAAACGGAAACCAAAACTAAAGAGCTGAAAAACTGCTGTCATCTGCAGCTGTGTTGTTTTTGTTTTTTGTTTTTTTTGGACTAATGCTACCTATTATTGGTCACAGAGGTTCGCACGGCCTTGTAACCTCCACTGGCAGGAAAGCATACCATCACAGACAAGCAAATCAAAAACGGAGGATGATTTTTTTGTTAGTTCCTTTGAAAATTCAAACGCATTATTTCACCTTTTAAGTGTAACAATATATTTATATTATTGAGGCCAAGGGTAACTGTATTTTACATTTACTTTATTACATTCAGCTTCCCACTTTTTTAACTCAAACCTCAAAGAAATAGTAAACTGCCACCAGTGGAAAAGGTTTCTGGTTTGATTCCCAGAACAACCAAGATCATTCTTGCGTGCAATTAAGTGACCACTGAGCGACTGACAGCTCAGCTGTGTGCTGTCATCTGTGCTTTTCCATGGTATTTGAGTTCCTATCAGCTCATGGGGCTTTTTTGACCTCACCCTGCACTCTGACCCTCTCTGGATGTGTGTCTTGGGTAAAAAAACAAAAAACAAATTCCCTGTAACTGCTAAGGATCAATGATGAGATAATTAGTCATCCTTCATCACAGGCTGTAGCTATGCTTGTCTTGTCTTGTCAAAGCACATGTATGGAGGCTGAGTCTGAAATGCCTGGAGGAGTGATAGCCGGTAGTTTCTTTTAGGGTCATGGCAGGACAAGTAGGCTTTCTTGTCATTCTTTGGCACATGATTCAGATGGATGACACATAACAATGCCACTTAAAAGCATGTAAGGAGCAGGGTTATGGAGTTCCCAGCTGAATCACTGCCACCGTGCAGCTCACCATCCTGTTTTGTACAAAACGTGCACAGTGATGAGAGGCGGTGGATGTAGAGTGAACGGAGAGTGAGATGGAAGACATGGTGGCGGCAGGGCCGTGTCCTGGTTGTGACAATGGCAGCGTCTCAGTGGCATTCCTCTTTAATGACCCCCTGAGGGTTAACCATAGAATAAGAAGAGATAGAAAGGGCATTTTGTGGAGTTATAATGACAGTCATGCAAGGTATACAAATGATGCCTGCTGCACAGTTCTGACAACACTGTTTTATTTGATTATTGTTTTATGTGTATCAGCTCATAAGACTCAGACGGCTGGAATATCCAGCAAGCGTCATAAATTTATAAAGTAAAACTGAGTATTTACTACATTACATTTTTGAATTTAATGCCCTGAACCAAATTTAATTTCATGACATGAGTTCACAGCTAAGGCTTGGCTGTCATTTTACATTTACAATCAAAATTACCTTTTGAACTTCTTAGTTTGAAAAGAATGGCCTCTCTGTTCACTCTAGTTCTGTGTGCTTAGCATAATCTAGCGACGTCAGACACAGCATCACAGTCTGTTGACGCTGGAGTGACACAGACCTGTGTGCTGAGTTGACAATGGGAGGGAAAATTTCCCAGAAAAACTAATTTACACCTACAGTTGAGGATTTAAATGGCTGATATCTTAAGCCACTTACAATAGAAAACGTCTGGATGAATCAACGTAGAGGCATATTTTCCACTGGCAAACAATACCCTGTCAAGAATCTGCATGCATATATATTTTTTAAGTTGTTATTGTTATTCTTATAGCTCAAAATGTATCCAATAAAAACTAAAACTGTGGAAACACATTTATCATAAACGACAGTGGTTAAACGTAAGTGGATTCTCAGGTGACATGTTGGCACCTGTTCTAAATATAGTATAAGGAAACGTTATTGTAAAAACCAGATGATACAACAACCTCAACCACCCAATAAAACTATTTAGTGCTGGGCAGGGCCTCTGTGACTACTGTATTCACACATATTCCAAAGCTTACTTTGGAAATGTTTGCATATCAGGAAAAAAGAAATAGAAAAAAGAAAACATTTTTAATAGTAGCCTTTGTGCCCTCAGCTCAGGACACCAACCTTGGTTCACAGGTTCACAGCAGTTCACCGTCTTAGGTTTAAAGCAAAACAATGCAGGACTCAACTTCAGTCAACAGATGGCATGTTTTCACTGTTAATGAAGAAAATGAGCACTTCTTGACTGCAACCACAAGATGGCAGCAAGTACCTGCATGATGAGGTTGCTCGAAGTCAGAGGATAGTAGTGGTGAAAATCCAAGCAAGGTACACTGTTGCCTCCAGATGAGCAAAACATTTTCGAAACTGCCCTCAGACCCAGTGCCACACATCATTTATAATATTATTCAATTTTTATTCCTACAGGATCTGAAATCATGGTAGCTCTATTATCAAATCTTGTCTGGAAATTTTATTGTTTTTTTTATTGACTTATTAATTGCAATCTATATGTACATATATCGGCCTACAGTATGTATGAATGTATAAGTAGCCTGTAATCAAGTAAAATGGAAAGAAATGCTATCACCTTGCAGGTTATCTCCTGATTTGTAGCTTTAACATGACTTTATGCAGAGGAAAAGACCATAATTAAACACTTACACACCAACAATGACCGCTTACTTATTTATTACTCTGCAGAAAACACTGCAAAAACACTTAAGCAAAAGTCCATACTTGTGTTGTTATATGTACCAAACAGAAAGTCTGCAAATACCTCAGCTGTTTGTGTGTTTGACAGCCTGACAAGCACAAATATCACTCTTGACATGAAAACACACACACACTCTCTCTCGCTGTCTCGCTCACACTAGCAAACACACAGAGACACACGCACACGCATACATAATCACATTGAATTAGGATCAAACAGCACCGATGATCCCTGAAATCAACCACAATATAAGACAGACAAACTGACAGGGAGACAGGCTTATGAAACCAGATAAAAGAAAGTGGACAGCATGTAATATATCATATGAGATAAATGCAGTGATAGAGGAAGTCAATCAGTGAAGGAGTGAGGAATGCTAAAGAACTGTGAGAGAGGGAAGACATCAGAGATGGCTCTGGAGGGCACATGGACAGAGAAACGATGATACGCAGTGTCTATGATGAGTCATGCTCAGAGGGGCTTCAGGCCTAATGACAGAGAGGTAGAAGCTTTCTAGGTAATATAACGCATAGTGCTGGGTGGTTTTGGTCTGTTTGATGATTCATAAATTCGGAACCAGTACTTCAAAACGTGTCAAACTTCAGAGTGTTTCAGGGTTTTGAGATTTTCCGTAGATTGAGCTACTGGTCTCCCTACGGCCGGACAAGATAATGTGTTAATTGTCATTAAGTGCTGTGCAAATTTCACCCCAGTAGAGGGCAGAACAAGCTAATATTTTCAATGTAATACTACCATGGAGTCAAGCTTTTAAAAAAATTGCCATTACATTTTCAAATAGCGTCTGAAAAAGTCATTGTCACAGTTCTTAATGTTACTAGTTCTACTTTTTTGTAGTGAGTAAAACACTACAAAAAAGAAAGAAATATAAAATGTAAAAACAAATACAATAATTATTTTATTACTGATTGTTCATAATATAATGTGACGAAATCAATTCACAAAACAAATGACTACCAAACAAGCCTAATACTGCAATAGTATCACAAGTCTCAGGTGGGGAAAAATATCCAACTACAATTCAAAATACCACATATCACGGTTATCTGGATGCAGAGTAACTTGGTGGAAATGATAATGTGTGCACAGTGCAATGGGTTGTTGAGCCAACTTGGTAAATCTGTTTGTGGCTGATCTAAATGATAATATGGTGGGTGCTACAAACAAGTGGCATGAGTGGCATGGTGTGAGGGGGAATCAGTACAGCTCCAATGTCCACCCCGCACCATTGGCCACTCCTCTGCTTAGTTACGCAACACTAGTCACAGAGCGGAGAAGGAGACCGAGAGACATGGATGTTACAAAAAGAGAGAAACCGTGCACATTGCAGTACATAATTTAGCATTCACAGGTTCATTTCCTACCAATCTGCCCCCAAAGTCTTTTATCACCAACCTCACAAGTCCATTAACACCACAAGTGGCCCGCAACCAATTTGAAAATGAAATGAGACGACATGGTATTTCACTAACAGATTTCTATCAGTCTCAAATCATCAGTTATTACAGAAAAGCAATTTTCTACAGTATTCAAATCCTGAAAAATGTTTTTAGTAGGAGCTGTGATGTTCATGAGCCATTCATATTTTACACTGACAAAATTCAATGAAACTGACAACAGCTTCACCTCACCTCACTGAGAGTATCAGAAAACACAAATCGTCACTGTCGGGAGAAAATCTTGGTGATTTTCCTGCTGAAACTTAATATTTTTTGCTACACTATGGGTTAAAAAAAATCATCCCTTGGGTTTTTGAAACCTTAAAAAAAAAAAGAAAAAAAAGAAAAAAAATGGAAAATAAAAAATACCACAATTTTTTCTTAGTTTCTGAAAAGCTAACATTCTGGAGATACATGGTTTTCACAAGATATTACAACCAGAATCAAATAAAAGTCAGAGGAGCAGACACACCCTTATTTGAAAATCAATACTAGGAAAAATGTGTGTGGGGATTCATGGCGCAGCAGGTTAGCAAGCTGATGCATACAGTACTACGCTATTACTCAGTTTTGGGTTTAAATGCCATAGATAAGCTGTGTGACCTGTCATCCTCACTCACACCTTTCTTTCCAGTCACTCTCCACTGTATGCTGTCTCTGCCATCTTTTTTTTTTTTTTTTTTAATGAAAACTGCAGACAAACAGAGCTGGGGAAAACTATGCCAATCATTGGAAGTGCACTAGACTTTTTTCCACAACCTTGTCTCGTCATATACAGGCCAAGTGCAGTGCTCTTGCATGGATATTGTCCTTGAAAATCGCCTGGAGGCCTTGCTCAGCTGATAGACAGACAGCCATTGTGTGCAGCTCTGTGGGGGCAGATCTAGAGGCTTTCATCTTTGTCTGCACGTCACCTTCATAGTCTCAGTGACAGTGACATCAGCAGCAGCAATGAGGTGACCCTATTATGTGTGTGTGCATGCATGTGGGTGTGAAAGCATGTGTGTTTTTATGACAAAGGTTCACTCTTAAACTGGTTCATGCCAAACATGTATTTTGTACATGTGCATGTGTGATCTACAGCACAGGTGAGGCAATTATCATGACAGCTTGCCAGGGAAACCTCACCTTTTGATGAGAGAACAATTGTTAAGTGACACAGATACACACATACTCCTGTGTGACTTTTGCATAGACACACACACACACTTTAAGCACTCCATTTATCTAATCCCTACACCTGAGATATCACTCAAAGCTTTCATTGACCTCTATTCAGTGTGACCGATGCATTTTAGATATGAGGAAGAGATGGAAGAATAGAAGGGAATGGCGATGTGGGACAGGGATGAAAAGGGGAGAGGAGGATGATGAGGTGAAAAAAGCGAGGGACTGAGGGAGGGAGGGGGCATAGAAAAGAGATGGAAGGTGGGAAAGAGGGAACAGAGAGATGAGGTCAGACAAAGAGATAACAAGCCCTTACCTAATAGCTGCCAGCTCCAATTTTCAGATACAGAGAGAGTGAAAGCAAGAATGCCTCTCACCCTTTCCCCGTGTGAAAAAGAGGGCACTGAAGGCAGCTCCACAGTGACTAACCTAGTCTCCTGGTTGAGGTGCAGCGTCCCTCACGACACTGCTGTGTTGAACCTGACGTCAGCAGCATTCACACTGTGTTAACCAGAATGTGCAACTTAGAATCAGTTTCGAGAAGTATCAATGATGTAAAGCCACTGGCTCACTTGTGCTACCAGTAAAAAACCTTAAAGCTGAGCTGGAACCCATTGTCACATCAAAGACCCCCAAACAAACTGCCCATTATACCACAGGCTGAACAGACTGTAACTTACTAGAATCGACTTCAGAAGATTTTTGTTTCAAGACATGGTTTAGCACAGAATTACACTGCAGTATGTACTGTAGGCGCAAGAATGAGAATCTAAGATGAAAACAGTCCTTATGGTAGCGAAAGAAATTTACAAGCATTTACATTCACAAATCAATTTTGCACTTTCCTTTTGCTGTAGGCTGCAGGTTTGACTAACTCTGACCTACAAAACTGCGATCTTGACCAATAGTAAAGAAGTAGTTGTGGATGGCCCCACTTTGGTTTTAAAACATTTACTTATTATTGAGCAAAGCTTTATTTATCGGTTTTAAATAACACAAGATCTTCCTGTCCACTACAACCCTTCTCCCTCTCTTTCATTTCATCATCAACAAAAATGCCACAATCTATCTCTGTTCTTTAGAAAACATTTTGCTCTGGTAAAACCAAGTCACTCATGTGGACTATGAACCGGCAGACTGACTTCTGGACTGGAGTGCCATCCTGTACATCCCACATTCTGCATACCAGGATAAAAATCCCCTCATTATGCCAACTTTTAAGGCAGAAGCCCTAAAATCTGATCAGTGGGGTCCAGATTACTGCTGGCTTCCTATTCTGCCATGCAGTTTTCATCCTAGTCATCTAATTAGGGACTGATTTAGACCTGATATGACAGGTGAAACAATTAATTACCTGATAGGATAAAATGTCAGCACTATTCTGGACTCAAGAATGAAGAGAATCACTATTTTTGGGCCTGAAATAAAAGTGAAATTAATCCATTCCTCTCTCTGTTGCAACCTCATCATACCTGTTAGGTTCCACATTAATGTGCTTCACGATGCAATGAGTGTTTTTTTATTTCTTAGCAGAAGCTTGTGGACCATAGAATAACTTTAAATGCTTATTTTCTGCAAAATTATTATCTTTTTTCATAAGGTAAAGATATGCAATGAGCAGAATAATCCACTCTGAGGTGGTCTCAATCAGTAAATACTGATCCTTGGTATATTATTTTTGAAGAGGAAATTATTACAATTTTCAAGAAACATGTAGCTTTTTGTTGTTGTTGTTGTTAGTATGATTGCTAACCTTTGTAACCCCCTGCTCTGGTAACAAATTACTATAGCCAAAATAACAAAAGGCACAGCACACGTACTTTTTGTCTGTACATGTGGCTCAGCTAAGATAAAAACAACATTGCCTTACACAAAGGATCTGCTTTACTTCCTCACCAGCCAAAGTTAATTATTTAGGGCTACTATATACTGCAAAGGAAATCAGGACGCACGTCACTGTGACATAATCAAACACACATGCTATTTTATACTGTATGCTCTGACAGTTTTTGTACGTGCTAGTGCTTGTGTGTCAGTGCATATGCATGCATTTAATTTAATCCAATGAATAATGTGTGTGTGTTGGTAGAGGATATTTAAAACTAAGAACACAGTAGATGACTTGTGTTTGGGGTTTGAGGTCTTGATCCTGAATAAGAGGAGGGAATCAGATAACAAGGCCCCGTAAGCCAAGTTTTCTCTCTTACTCCTCGCTCTCTCTTTCCCTCCAACCCCAGCACCTTTTTTTATCTACTCCATATCCTCCTATCAGGTTGTTGGAAGATATCAAGCTGCGATCCACAAACTTATTCAAGATGCTAATTCACTCTAGAATCATATACCAAAGAGAATGAAAGAGAGGCCAGATAACATAGTTTTACAAGACAAGAATGGTGCTCTTTCATACTTGTTCAGAACTCAAAGGGTCGAAGCAAGAAGGAAATTGGTCTTTCAGTTATTCTGGACCACCAAACAATGGATGTTTAATGTGAAACTTAATCGTTTTGGACTAAAATGTAGCAATACTGTCATAGCCATGGCCATAGGCTGTAATAATTAGTTAGGTAGTTAGTTAATAAATTATATGGCAATTATAAGAATACTCCTACTTATTCAGGCAAGGCTCAGGTTAATTATCCAATAAAATATGAATAAATTCTATTAGGAAAGCTTCTATGAATATCCTGGAAAAAACTGGGTCCCATTTGAATCCCCTCAGATTCAGAACAGAGGTTTCGCTCCAGGAACCACATAATCTCACATTTCACTTGGATAACTTGAGAGGCACAAAATCATTTACATTCACATGTAGATTTTAGCTACTCAACTGATGCTTATATGCAGGAGTTATTGGGCTAGAGTCAACCAGACTGAACCAAAGACAAGCTGTCTATCTGTCTGGTAATCGTATGTTCCTAATCAGTAAATGTTTTTGTACAAAAGTTATTCAAATTTACTCGTAACAGTTACTGAGACTTAAATGGAGATAATAATTATTCAGTTTTGCTATTACTAGATCTGAGAACAGCTTTTGACACTGTTGATCACACCATTCTTTTTGAGGACTGTGACTTATTTGTGATCTCACACTGTCATGACTCAGGTCCTGTCTCTCAGAGAGAAAGGAGTGCATTCAGTACTGCAAGGTGAACTACGGAGTTCCTCAGGGGTCAATCCTTGGCCCCCTATTGTTCTCAATGTATATGCTTCTTCTGGTGCAGTATTATCCATAGTTATATTAGCTTTCATTGTTATGCCGGTGATACCCTGATCTACATATTAATGACCGATCTCAGTTACTTAACTTTGAGGCATTTCATGAACTTGAACTGATGAGCTTGCTAATCATAATGTCACTGATTCAATCATCCCTTCTCCCCACTGAAGGCACACTGCATCGTGTTTATCATGTTTATCCTCCAGGCTCCAACCTAACTGGACCAGGATTTCCACTCCTCACAAACCCCAGTTTAACCCCTGGTGGCATACACAGAAAGAGCAAAAACAAGACTCTTGAATGAAAGTGGTATTTTTAACAGATCCAAAGTGTAATTTGGCACTGTATACGGAGGCGTTTGAAAGAGACTAGTACTGTATATGATGAAAAGAGAAGTATACAGAGACATACAATTGTGGGCTGAGGTGGCACTATGTTTGTGTTTATGTTGCTGATAGCTGTAAAAGACGATGTGAGAGAGAGAGAGAGAGAGAGAGAGAGAGAAAGAGAGAGAGAGAGTGAGTGAGAGAGAGAGAGAGAGAGAGAGAGAGAGAGAGAGAGAGAGAGGGGGGAAAAGTAGTAATTTTCACACCATGGTTCTCCTCCTATGCACTGACGTTATTTTTTTTTTTTTGCCTCTAAAAGGGTTATCAGCAATTGCCAGCAGCAATCTACACTTACAGACTACACCAGTGAGCAACCACTACAAAAGACTAATGTCTAATGAGAACCAACATAGACAACCTTTCACAATCAGCAACCATTATACACACACGTGCACACAAAGAGACACAAAGACACGCACACACCCTGTTTACACTTTTCATTTCAGCATAGGCAATATGGTGCAAATGAGAAACACACAGTCACACATACACAAACACAGACACAGACAAAAAACGTAAAGACACACATGCACACACCCCCACATTGTGAAGAGCAACAGTAACACCGCTGGATCCTCACTCTTCCTCCTTTATTCTCTGCACATACCAAACCCAGGAGTGGCGACGGTAGCAGAAAGGGCTGATGGGAACTCTCAGCTTGGAAGATGTCATCATGATCGTCTTGGTACTCCTCAGAATCAAAAATGAATGTGCTGTTCTCTCTACTAGCACTTGGAAATTAACCTTGCCTGATTTGAGTCATTGATGATGGAAGTCTACACCGGCAGTACCCAGAGAGGTCACATAATGGGATCCCCCTGTTGAGTGGTCACAGGACAGTTTGGGGAATCCACTGGTCTCCTATTTTGGGAATTAGGTCACTTTACAAATGCACCGCAACTCTGTTTCAGCAGAGTAGCAGCTGGTGGCTCAGACAGGCGACGGGCATAATGTCACGCACATTAACGTCTTCATTCCAATCAAAGAATGGCTGGCACTGCTGCTGAGTGGTTTTCAGCAAATAGGTTGTGACCGCAAGGAGGGTTGCAGCAAGATTAAAAAGAATCTCTGAGTCAAGAGTGGCGTCCTAGGGAACTTGTAGTGTTATCAAAACATTTCCAAGCCCTTGTAATGAAAAGGTAGTCCATCGGTATTTGAATTGAGAAAAAGAAAAGGTATCTCCTGAGAGAACTGCAGATTCTCCAATCCAGTATTCCTCACTGCTTTTGTCTCATGCCGGTTTTCCTGTGTGTCTGAGGCCATGCTTCACCTCTCTGCATGTCTTTCTCCCACTGAAATTGACCCTGGTCCCTGCCTCAGTTCAGGTCTGCTGGGCCACACACAGGTCACATTTCATGCATGATCTCTGATCCCCCAGCCTCCAGTAGCCAAGGTATTTTTTGCATGGGCCAACACAAGGACCAAACAATCTGGCTTTCTTGGCAACAGTGCACAAGTTAGGCAATGATTTTTTCCCACAGCAAGCTGAGCTGTTTTGATTCATAGCTCAATATGAAAAAAGGACAATGTATTTGATCTCATGTAGCATTTTGCACCAGTGGTCCTCTGAGTACACTGTTATGTCAAAATTTTAACTACTACCTTCAACTTTCATTTTGAGTTGATTTTGGAGCCCCCTGTGGACAAAAGAGGTAGTGTAAACCAGAATGATGACTGCATTTCCCATGAGCGCCACCACCTCATGTCATACAGATGTTGATCTGGCTTTGTTTTGAAAGCGAGAGACATAGCATTTGAGAGGAGATACTTGTGTTTACATCCTGGACTGTGGCTGACCACAGCAAACGCTCAAAAGTTTGGCTTAGCTTCACTAAAAAAGATAACAACACAGCAAAATGCAACACCTGCAGTAAGGATATTTCATGCAAGAGAGGAAGCAGGAAAAAACAACACCATTTTTGGGTCGGGGGCTAGCTAGTTTTGAGGCTGGTGCAGCAGTAGCTGACCAGCGAGCAGAGTCACAGCTCAGTCCAGATGGCAGTCGGAGGAACGAAACATGGCCAAGGGAAGCGACAGCAAAGAGGACAAGACACTGAACAGAGCAGAGCGTAGGTAAATACAGCAGAACCTGGTCAACTACAAACAGGGCCTGTGTGTCATAAATAATTTTGCATGGTTGCAAGGAGATACCATCCCAGTGATAGGCATTTAGAATAACTATATAGACATAGCCAATCTCATTTGCTTGTGTTGGTCATGCGCAGGCATCAGTATTAAACTGAGTTTGTTTCACATGTGGAAAAACTCCTTGTAGTTGCTTTACCTCAGGTGTTACTTGCCATGCCCCCTCCTCTGAAATCCCTCTTAGCCTTAGCTCTACCTTACTTACACTACTACTGCTCTATAGTTGGAATAACCGCTGCCTATAAAATACACAAAAATGGTCCAGTTGGTCACATGGTATAATCTAGTCTGCATGCTGTGAGAAGCTGCTCTGAGAAGTTTCTAATCTGTTTCTATGAAAGGGCAAAAGAGGATGCATCATCAATTCTTAAATGGCTGCAACTGTATAGGCCCTCAACTATCTGCCTCATTTTAGTCCACTATAACAACAACAACCCCTAACCAGGAACCATTTCACAGCAAGGCCAAGGGGGTCTGCACAGGGTCAACTTATAATGCTTTCAGCCCTGTGGCAAAAAAAAAAAAAAAAAAACTCTTTTGGCAACAACATGCAAAAAAATCACAGAAATGTGGCAAACCCATTGTAAATGAGTAAATGCTATGTAATAAATATTAATGAAGTCCCAGTCAGCTCTGTGTAGTAGAAACTAGGCTTTTGTGTCCCTTCTCCTATTACCTCACCACTTCCTACACACCGCCATCACTGTCACAACAACACTATCTGTCTAAGTGTACATGTCGATTGTGCGTACCTGTGGGGTCTGATTTCAGCAACTGCACACATTTTGAAGCCAGGGGGCTTTAGCAACAACTGTAGCCTTCCACTGAGACAAATGATCCAAAGGAGATCACGAGTTGCACATTACAGAACACTTGAAATCATATGTCGGTGTTTAAAGAAAAAAAGTGCAACAGAATATAAAAACATGTTTTTATGTTACTGACGACTTTGCTAGACCTTCCAAATTGACCCTATAAAACATCACGTGAAACTCCCTGGCAACAAGTGGGTTTGAAAGTACTTGACTCATGGTCCTGTGTGGTCGGCCATTGTTATTTGTTTTGAAATTCAGCAGCTTTTAGCTGTTCATAGAAGCCTCAGGAAATGATGCTTGAAGAAAGCATCAGAACTGGGTAAACTGATTAACAGTCTGACTGGATGACTCACTGAGAGGCTAATTTACTAAAATTTTGCTAGGACAAATTGCTAGTTTTAGCTGATAATTACTATAGTTGAGCAAGTTAGGGTAGATTTTTTATCAAAGTGAGTCTCTATTATAAATAATTGGAATCTGAAAAGCCAGCATTTGATAATTTAATGGTCAGCTGTGAGACACATGTTTGGACTGGAGCTTGCTGGATGTGTTCCTCCGTTTATGCTTCAGTTGTCCAGTATAGCTGAATGGACATGGCATTGTATTTCTGAATTGATATGGATAACATTAATATTTGGTAAGCAAGCTGAGATTTGGCAAAATTAAGGCATAATTGTCCAAAAACTTGGACCTGCAATAAGTTGCAAGGGGGGAGAGAGGACCATGATGCAGAAAAAAACGTTTAAATTTTTTCATACATTGTAAGCCAACTGCATTCTGTAACTTACAGGTACATCCTCAGTTGCAGCTACCCAAGGGTTACTAGTGATGAGAAAACAAATGTTAGTGTGTTGGTACAAATCTGCCTACCTGGATGTTAACTAGCATTTGTATATCCGCTTTTGCATATGTCCAATCAAACTTTTTAATTAAAGTAAACATGGGGAAAGGCAGTTTGAACATTACTGGACATAACCTATGTTTTAAATACATCTCAACACTCTGCCTTTATCCTTACTATTTCAAAATACTTGTGTGCATCCCCACACGCACACTTCAAGCCAGGCAACCACTCGCACACTGCACATTGTTCAAACAGACAGAAACATACGTGCCACTTGATTGTTCTTTAATGATACAGCCATGCATGTGATGCACTTTTAAAATGGCACTCAGTTTGGATATTCTTTAATTTCCTCAACACTGCTGCTCCCATGGGTGGGTTTGATATTACTGAGCACCTGAGCTTTGTTCACGCCCACAGAGAAGAGAAGAGAAGAGAAGAGAAGAGAAGAGAAGAGAAGAGAAGAGAAGAGAAGAGAAGAGAAGAGAAGAGAAGAGAAGAGAAGAGAAGAGCCATGGAGAATAGGGAAAACTTTGAGGCTGCTATTCTAAATACGCCTACTATTCCTCTGCTTGGTTAACCCCCACATAAATCCAAGCTGATGTGACTCACTCTGGAACTGGACTGTTGCTTGACTGGCATCGTGATAATTTTTCTTGTCAAGGATGATATGTGCAATTAAGCATAAGGGGTTGATAGACATTAATTAGCTGAATGAGCATATTTAATTTTGGGAGAAGCTGAATCCAAAATACTGTGTCATTTAAATATGCTATATAGGACAGAACAATTCACATGATTTGCATGTTTTAGTCCCTTTCTAAAAATATCTATCAAAGCGTGGGAAGGAAATGCAACGGAGGTCCTTTTTAATATCAGAGCAGATGTGAATTAAGTCTATCAAGTGAGCACATTTAAATACACGCAGTGCCCTGTGCGTTAGATGCTATTACAGTTCAGATATTATTTGCAGTATGAGAAGCCCTTCATATTGCTGCTGCCAGTTAAAAATCATATTCATTCAAAAAACGTTGAATGAATTTAGTGCAAAAACAGGCTTATTTTCTGTTGAGAGTCTGAGTCCTGGGAATGTGTGGGGAAAAAGTGAGATTGTAGAAGTAAATGATTAACGCCAGAGACGCTGTGATTATAAAATGACACTGGGCACTCTGTCAGTTTAGAATGGAAACACTGAAAGTGGCTGCACATCAACATAAGACACAATCAGCCAATCACATACTCAGATTTTGCGTAGCTGCACAATTACAGGGTCTCTGGAAAGGCTTTCTCAACCCTCCTTGCTCAAGCTGCCCTTGAGCATGACACTGAACCTTCAGCTGCTCCAGTGGCATTTTTATGAATGTGAAGTAGGGCACTTGTGGAAAGAAAAAAACTTTAATTTAAATGAAAATATTACCAACAATTGAGTTTCAAAGGTTTGCCTCGAAATGAATGATTTACATACAGAATATCTTCATACACTGAATAACCAACAAATAACCACATATATACAATGAGGGGTGAATTCACAAAAGAATTGCATGGCTTTTGCGGCCACCAAACCTGCACAAATAAGACGAAAAGAAACAAACTGTAATTCTAACCAAGTGTAATTCAGAAAGCACCTGCAAACAGTGAAATGCACCCATACTGCAGTGCCAAGCAAGTAGCATCACATTCACTATTTGCAGGGATTTCGGTGAGGGAATATGCATTCTTTTGGATCAGTTTGGCTCCTTTCTATGCAAATGAGCCTCACTGCAAAAACCCTCCCATTCACAAAGACAATGTGTGTGTTTGTCTATCCATATCTTTGTATGCTTATATATGTGTGTTCACAAAAAGTGTGTGGAAATAATCAATCTCTCAGTGAATCTGTGGGTGCATGTGTGTTCCAACAAAAAATAAGAGAGTGAGACGGTGTGTGCACGCATGTGTGAGAGAGGGAGAAGAGAGAGCGTGACGCACATAGCTAACTACATACATTGCTCCCTGGTTACCATGGCCGGAGGTTTCGACACAGCAGAGCTTCAAATGGCTTCCTGTATTGCCTCTCCATCTCTCTCTGTCTTGCGTTCTTTTCTTCACATCATCTTCCTTTTCTCACCCCGTCTTGACTCTGTGTCCCTCTTCTGCAGTTTAGATCTCATGAACTCACCAGCTCGTATTTTAACTGGACACTGTCAATCCGTCTTGTCATCCCTGTTTTCAATTGTCTTCCTGTTGTCAGCACTTGAGTCCAATCTTCTCTTTCACTCTCTTTAACTATTTTTCACTCTGACGACCTCTTCACCTGTGTTTAAACACTTCTTCTGAGGTAAACAATCCATCATGCACTGGCTTTGAGGGCTCTAAGCCTATTTTTTATTCCAGTCTTACAAACAAATGAAACTGAATGGGTCAGTCGGGAGTTTGCTTCCTTAATTTGTAGTATTGTTTATCCTGTCAGGATTTCACAGAAAAATGTCACCACATGCCTCGACAGGCTGAGATAACATGACTACTGAGTCCCTAAAACCTTTGACACATCTTTGCCTGACTCATCTTTCCTGTCTTTCTATTCAGAAGGCTCAAATATGGCAGAAATACAATAAAATAATATGCATTTAGGTACCTGGGTATTATACGTAACCCATAAATGCACTTGCTTGCTTTTTTTTAATTTTTTTTTTTATTCTTACTTGGCAGCAGAATTTGGATTGAAAAGAATAACTTAACTTTTGGTTGGGAGTGTACCGAATTCATTTATTCAGTTTCAGTGGTGACTTGGTTTTCCTGCAAAGGACTTGTTCTTTTTCAAAAAGAAAAGGCAAATGCAGATAAAAGGCATGATTTTTTTTTTTTTATTAGAGCTCACTGATATTTGATTAGATATTAAAAGCATCCCAAGGAACATTACAAAGGACCAGATGGAAACAAGGGAATGAATTTCCCATGCTTAAGCAAAATTGCTTTTAGATATTTTTCGAAGATGTCAGAATGACTTTTTATGCCAAATGCAGTGCTGGCACATTTATACGAGATATATTCCAAGTTGAACAACTGCTTCCATCACTGCTATTGAGAATAATATGATGTTGTAATACTAAAGCAAATATAGCTTAAAGCATATCTGTTTTTATTGGTTTTATTGGTGATGGTCCCTCTTATTGGTGTTGCAGAAGAAATATGTGCTTCCCTTCAATCACTATGCTTTGTGTTATCTACTGTGTGGATGATGTATTGATTGCATTGTACCTATGTCTGTTGTCGCACTATGGATGTCTTTTGTGTTTTGTCTATGGTGGCAAACAAGTTGCCCTTATGGGGATTAATAAACTTCATCTTATCCTATGCTATCCTGCCCTACCCTCTTTTGTGTATTGTGTTATGATCATATAAGGTTTAACTCTATGTGTATTTCTATATTGCTAAACACACACACACATCAGTCCATACAGACGAATAGATCCCAGAAGAAACTTCTTCATGACATGACCAAAACTCATTGCCAGCCAAAACAAGATTATGAGATTAAAAATGCAGTTACGGTATGAAGACTTGTAATTATAGCTGACTTTTCACATTAACTTTTTATTATCTACTGCTTTGTAAAGAACAGAGTTAATTAATACAAACTTACTTATAGCACGCCATGACAAAGTTTCATGGTACCTTCCTCGTGCTTCACTTTCTGCTGCCCTGACTGGCTCTTAATTAAAAAACATGGTTATACTATGGTAGAAATGGTGACAAATAAAACAAAAACTGAATCAAAAATAGAATTACAAATTGAATTTACAGTAACATGGAAGAGTCTCAGATGGGCAAGTACAATGGGAAGCTTAGCTCAGTCATTCAGCTGGAGGGCTGGACTCCCCTGGAGGTGCCAAGTCATCATGTGTCATGAGAGGAGAGCAACTGACATCATTGGCCTGTGTGTGTGTGTGTGTGTGTGTGTACTTCCTGTGTGTGTCTGAGATCCTGTTTCTTTGCTGTCATTGTGTAATTCTGTCCCATGGAGCCAGAAGGGTATACAGGTAGATTCACTCACACAGTCACCCCCCACAGGTGTATAGCCAAGAAACACACAAACACACACACATCGCCTTGTCTGCAACCTGAGTCTAGGAATCAGATTCCAGCTTGGCTTTTACACACTCACACTTATACTCCCTCTCTCTTTCACAAACAGACATGCACGCGCGCACACACAAACACACACACACACACAGAGTCCTGCAGCTCACAATGGGCCTGAAAAGCATTGACCGAAAGCCATATGATTTATACGACAGCATCACCACATGGGAGCAGGCTAGAGGGAACTTACGTCATCATTTGTTTGTGAATGACAAAGAGGCCAGTGTTTTAGCACCATCAGCACACCAGAGAAAAGGCTTCAATCTCTTCTTTCTCTCCTCCATTTCTCCATTTCTCGTCCTCCCTCTGTGCTCTCATCCAGACAGCTCTCCTTCTTTCTCCATCACTCACTCATCTACTGTCTCCTCTCCCTCCCTCCCAATCCTCTCATCTTGTCTTACCCTCCAGGATTTCTCCTGCTGTATTATTTAAAAAGGTAGAGCGCTTGTTGTTGTTGCAACTTTCCGGTGACAGTACACCACAGCATTAAGGAGCCCAGGCCAAAAGTTGAGAGCTGCAAACACAGTGGTCACCTCCACCCACAGTGCAGGGGCCCGTACTGCAGTGCTGCAGAGCCTAATTATTGTAGATCAGCATGTCTGGGACTCACGGCAAGACAGTTACACAAAAACTAGATTATTGTTTGTGACTTGTGAAAAATTTGCATTCTGAGTTTGGTCCACTTCTTTTACTAGGCTAGGCTGACAAATGTAATTCTGTGCTGGAGCTCTGAGAAAACTGGGGCCACATCAAAGCCTCGATAGACCAGAAATCAGTGTGTTGATGGAGGGGGGTCATAGAGTGGGAGAAGCGGGAAAAGCAGCAGTAGGAGGCAAGAAGGAATGAATGCAGTGCAGTGAAATGTGATACTAAGAGGATAAACATGGGAGGACTAGGAGATCCAGAAAAGCAGAAAGGGCAAAGGGAGGAGCTGTACAAGCCAGATCGAAAAGACTACGCACGAGAATGAAAGTTAAGAAAGAGAGACAGAACAGCATCTTCTTGCAGGTCCCCCAGAGAGACAGCAGAGCTCAGCCACCTCTGGTCTGCCCTGATCCTCTCCCTCTGCTCACTTCGCAACATGGTCTCTGATAAATTATCAAACAAGCACAGTCACTACAGCAGCTGTGAGGCTGGCAGTCAGTCCGCTGGCTAACAAGGCAAAACTGATACAGTAGCAGTCACTTGCTACTGCAGCCTAGCATATCAGCAAGTTGTAGAGCTGGTTAGACTTAATACATGTAGATTTCTTAGGATTTTATTTCAGTTTAGAGGATCTGAGAGCTTTCCAGTGTTGGTACTGACAATTTATTATTAATATGGCAGGCATGAAAAGATACATTGGCTCATATACATCACCTACAGTTTAGCTGCTCCCTTTAGTAGCTTTCAAAGTAAATGTTCCCAGTTGCTATATTCTTAGGTGATTCAAAGTAAAATATTTTTGCAGATCCTGGCAGACTGGATGGGTAAAACAGTTTAAAGCACAAAGACGGCAACAGCAGGTAAAAATTATCTCCATGACTCACAACCTAGACATAACTCATGTTGATGTGTAAGGCCTTGAGGCATGACAGATGATTTTTCTGGTTTCTCTCTTCATTAGATGATGCCATGGGCTCTGATTAATTATCAATAAAGCACAGACACAGTCAGTAACTGTGCAGTGGCTGCAGCAGCACCGATTCTGGCCTTGTTACAGCTGCATAGCAAGGTGGAATTTATACAGTCCATAATGCTGTAGGGCAAACTAATAATCCTTAGCCAAGAATTGTGCCATGATGCAGCAAAATCAATCACACATAGTGAAGCTACTGTGCTAGTGTTCTACCCTCTATAGCCTCTGAGCCTTAATGAGTCGTAAAGATAAAGTAGCACCAGATTAACGAGACAAACAGCTAAAATGGTGCCATGGGACTCGTGGTGGGCAAGACATTGTGGGCAAGCTAATCAACACTCCTTACTAATAACCACATGACTGGAGAAGCACCATGTGCTAAGCCTAAAGGCTACAAATCAAGCCCTCTTTACACTCCTGTTTGTTTGTCCCACTTAAGCAGAGGGAGAATCCACAGTAAAGAGCAAATTTTTATAACATCAGTATGAATGCTGTAAACGCACATCACCGAGAACATGCTTTGTCACTCATAAACACGTTTCATGTCTCTACAAAACTCTGGTCATATACTCTCCGTGGATAGCTTAAGAGGCTCAAATTGGAGGGAAAAACTCAGTGGAGAGTGCTGCATGTGGGTGACTTAATGTATGCTAAGAGGGTGCACTCTGGTTTGGGTCTCAAATGTTCACGAAAAGAGGATGATTCTGAGGCACTCTTTGTAGGTTAAAAAGCCTTTATGCTATAACGGCTTGTTATTTCAACATGATTAAAAGTCCAACTCCTACGCTTCTCAGCAGAGTATACAATACAGAGTACAGCAGGGAGTACAGCGGGGAGTACACAATACAGCATAGTCAGCAGACCATGAATGCTGTATCGTATATAGCATGCTCCGCTGGTTGAGGAATCTATCTTTTTTTGCTAAAATTTAGGAGGTGACATGGCAGAGGTGGATGCATTAAATAAATGTGTGACTGTTGTCTCAAGCACTGTGAAGTACTCACAATTTGTCCAATTGGCAGCACCATTCTGCCACTCTCACTGTCTCCCGCTGTCACCTGCCATGGCACTGATGAGTACAGGGAGTAAGGCTCCATTGCTGTGACCATTCTTCCATTGTGGGGGCATGTGATTGCATTAGCTACATCTGGACCTCTGAAAGGCTGCCTTTTACAAGGCTAAAAAGGCAAGGTCCAACAGCACTCCAATGGATTTAATAGCAACAAATGTAATGGACTAGCCTTTTATGGCCACCACAGCACAGGTTGAATATAAGGCTGAGGGTGACCCAGGTGTGAAACATTGGAGTAATTCACTCCATTTAGCCTGCTAGAGAACATCACCTGCGCGAAAATAAATCAAATTAAATGTTTGTGCCAATGTTAAATTGAGAAATCACACTAGCTTCGAGCTATAACATCACAAGAACCCCAGAACAGAAGTTGATTAAAACACAATCACGAATGCAGAAAATGAAAATAATAGAAAAGTAAGTCAAAAAGAACTAGCATTAATACTGACAATGTTGTGGATTTAAATACTACCGCGGGTAACTCTTGCTTTGAACATTGTACTACTACTGTAAGGCTTCAATACTGAATTATCCATGGGATCACCTTTACCGAAAACATGCAACATGGTACAGTCCTTGGCTGTATAGCAAATGGTGGACATTTTAATTGTAAAACAACACCTGATGTCACAAGGTCACTACAGTATTATGACACTGTGAAGTACCATATTCTTCTATCTGTACAAAGGAATATCCATAAACAGGATATAATTAATATTGATGTGGTTGTCATATAGCACTATGAGTGCAGTTCATTGCATGAGTCATTGCTACTGCAGTTGGCTGGCAGACTTCAAAGTGCCCAAGGAAAACAGAAGAAACTGAAACTTGGGCTTGGATCGCTCCACACTGGGGACAGAGCATAAGGAAGATGGGCACTGGCACAGCAGGTTTCACTGGCTGCCATCTTTACTGGATCTTACTGAAACTGAGAATATTTACCAACCTAGAAGGAAAAACAAAATCCATGGGCTGCCGGACTGAGACATTTCCAACACTGCTCTGAATGCAAAGCTCTGCTTAGTTGAGCAGCTCGCGATGACAGGTGACGTTCTCCAGAGAGAAAAGGAAAGACAGAGACAGAGAGCGAGGGCAGAGAGATGGTGCAGATAGTCCCCTTGGGACTCATTTAAGTGATAAAATGACAACAGCAAACAAGTTTGTAATTAAAAGCTCATCTCTTTTACTTCCCTGGTGGCAGGAAATGGATTGCATCCTCCACAAGTCAAGATGATTTACCCAAAGCGTTACAGCGCAGCTGACATTTCCAGCTATTTATAGCAAGTACAAGGAAGTCTTTGCTTCCTATTACATCAGCCTCTGTACTAATTTAGTCTGCTACTTCTGAGATCAATTCTTCTTAAGCTCTAGGTTCTTTACCGCTTGTCTTGTGTTGACATTGATTGTGATGACTTTTAGGTTCAAACATAACTGGAAGATGAAAGATTTCCTCTGATGCTGACAGTCACATTGTCAACATCCTTTTGCTGGAAGCCTAGCTGGCAACATCAACTTTGTCAGCATCATCATCCTCAGTATCAGCACCCTTTCCTTCGCCCTCAAAATAATAACCATCATTGTCATTAACAGCACTGCCACCATCATCACCATTAAGCCTCATTAAGAGTCACTGGCATTTATCATCTGCATCCTAGCCAATTCCATCACCCTCACAGTCGCTGAATGTTGATGAGCAGGAGGTGTAAGAAGAGTCTGCGATGACTGTGTGTGTGTGTGTGTGTGTGTGTGTGTGTGTGTGTGTGCTGCCAGTTGGCTTTTGAGTGTCTGTCTTGTGTGTTTTCTGGATCTGTGCTAGTGTGTTCCAGAGGGGTCTGTTGTTTTTGCTCTTCACCCTCCGCCCGCACTCCACATCAGGAGTACAGCAAGGACACTGGCAGATGGCAAGAGCTGGTAAGCACACCATCCGTAGCAACAAACACAGCCTGTCAATGGGCTGAGCAGAGCACAGCCACAGGGAAACATACTTGACACGGGGCACTGGGAAAAGTCTTACTTGAAATCTTGCGTGAGGTGAGTTGTTGCAGGAAGACATAATTTAATGTGCGCAAATGGCCCGTTTGATTACATTATAGGCTGTTTTGTGGCTGATGGCGGGAGCATTCTTGCTCAATACTGGACCAATTCCAAAAATTTTTGTCCCTGTCAGTCTTTTGCACCCCAAAATGTGGAAAAATAGGGCCCAGGTTGACAATTACTGCAATTATCCTTTAAAGACCACCTCTACTCAAAAATATGTTTTTCTTGTTTATGTCTCCTAATATAGTAAATAATATAATATAATATAAAATGTCTGACCTTGATAATACTGACTTGTATCTGTGCAAAGTTTGTCAGTAGAGAGGTGTTTCAACAAACCTCTACTGAAGGCGGAGGTGACTGTGCACTTCCCTAAAATCTGAGATTCAAACGTACAACCAGGCCAGCTAGATTTGGCACGTCACAAATTCAACAGTCAATCCCATCGACTGATGCAGTGGTGCTTTGCATTACATTAGTGCCAGCTCTGCCGGTCACAGTGCTGGTGCTGGACTGCTGGTAGAGCTTTGTTTACAAATTTGCAGAAAAAAACAAACAATTAAATTTTCTTGGTTAGATTATTGAATACAGCACAATTTTCATTCGGGACTTGTGCGTCCTATAAACAGAGCTCTGCTTATGAGCCGGGGTGCAGCAGGCAGGGGGTCAGCAGCAACAATTTTCATATTCATAGATGTGCGCATTTTTAATGAGGGCAAGATTTAAAGTTACTTTAAGCGGATTTAAGGCACCAAGGGATGTTTTTCATGGAAAAAACTTCTATATAAGTAATATTGATGAACAGAGATTATTTGTGGGGCTTAATAAAATGACAGGGGGGAAACTTAAACCTTGTACTTGAGTAGAGTAACATGCATATGAGAAGGGGTCCTTGGACACAAAGACACACAAATGCACGCACGCACACACACACACACACACGCACACACACACACACACGCACGCACACGCACACGCACACGCACACGCACACGCACACGCACACACACACACACACAAGCACACCGATATATACACATTCACAGCCCAGATTTTGAGGTGGCCAAGACTCTGGATATAATCCATTTGGGCCTGGTGTGACTGTTCTAGGCCAGTGGTTGTTAAAGTGGGACCCAGGTCACACTTAAACAACCACTGGATCCCTATGGGTGAAAGAGAGGGCTCCAAGAAAATGAGAAGTAATTTAATTTAATTTAATTTAATTTAATAGAAATTACACCATGTAGAGAAAGTGTAAGGACTTTTCTATCACACCACTATCATCTCACTCATACTCATTATCACTCATTATCTCAATTTAAAAACAAATCTTCCCACTCCCAGGAGAAAAAATGTTAACACCTGAATTTTCCTTAGCTAATGTGGAGCTGTTTCGCTGTTTTTTTCTTTTTTTTTTTCTTTTTTCTTTTCTTTTTTTTTTTTTTTAGCAGACTGGTCAGACCAAATCAAAGGTACATGGTGCTTTACCAAACACTGCAGATCCTATTCAAAAGGTTTTGTTTTTCCTTATTTTCCTTTTTTGTGACCTTTACTATAAATTCTTCAAGCAGGAAAACATCAGATAGAGCATTGTTCAGTTTTCATGCACAGTTAGTATGCACAATGACTCACTGAGTAAGGATTGTGGAGATAGCCTCGCCGTCTATCAATGTCAGGGACTGACTGATGCCCCCTCCTATGGCCAAACTGCCCTTAGAGTTTGTGACCAACTTCCCTCCAGATCTTCATCTGATAATACTGAACTGTCTCCTACACAGGGGCACGTGAACTGAACATAACAAGGAGTGCAGCTGACATTATTTCATCTGAATAAAAAGTGCATTTTATAAGTTTTGCTCAGCTGTATTTCTCCAAAACAAAGGTGATTTACTCTATACCTCTGTAAAGATGACAGATAAGCAACCAACTGATGAATGTGAAAATCGAATAGAATTTGAAGAGTGTTTCAACATAGTACAGAGACCACTTGTACAAATACACAATTAAAATGAAGGCACAAAATTATTTGGACCAGAAATTTGAAAAACAACATGCCAAAGTAGAAACAATAAGCAAAAACTCCCTATGAAATCTAAAAAGGCAAGTCTCGAGAAAAAATGAGCATGTGTTGAGAAGATATCAGTGCCACAGAAAGAAAATGGTGAAGTAGATAAGCAGATACTGTGCACCTGACAGAGGGAATGAGTTACATGTGGTTGTTTTCTGTGTAGTCTAATCAGGTCTAATATCTCATCATCACGAGTTCTTGCACAACTGCACCAGAAAAGCCTTGAATCTATACAACCACACAAGATTTATAGCCTATACGTCACTGCCTAAATGACTGTTATTAGCAGAAACAGGCTATTATTGTTACTTGATTCGAGCAATTGATGTCAAACACAATTAATCCAAGTCAGAGCAGAGCTGAGGTTTGGGGCCATGGAGCAGCTGAGGAGAGTGCACACACATGAGTGAAATATTAAGCAGAGTTTCAACACACTCCAGTCTCCTCACATGCTGTGCTCCCAAGCTCATTTAATTTAAGATGCCGTCTATTTGCTTGTGGTGATTCTGCACCTGATGCACAAGGACATCAGTTTCCTCTGGAGAGAAGCTTTTGAGGTGCAAACATTTCAGGCTGTGCTTTCCATCACAAAATTGCTTGAGAGCTTTGCATAAAGCACGCTGCCTGTCAAGGGAAGAAACTGAGTTGATCTGTTTGCCCACCACACCTACTGATAATGCATTCCCCTAAAACGATCTCGTTTCCATCTGCTCCAAAGGTGTACAGGGTGCATCTGGCCAGGAAATTACCAAAAACTTCTTGTCACGCCTTGTGCGTTCATGCTGTGCACAACTGGCTGCAATTTGAGTTGTGTGCCACTCATTCACAAATAGAGGTTTTTGGATTTGGAAAACCTGGGTATATTTGGGCAAGACCTAAGGATTAACTAACATTTGTTTGAGATTTGACCTAAAATAATTCAAGTTGATGTTCTGTCCAGTCAATCAATTTGTTGCTTTGGAAACAGTAACTAGAGACCTGGTTGGATGTGATAAACAAAGGCCAAACTACCAGGAGCCAATTCAATTTCCTACAACAGCCACAGAGACAGAAGACAGCTATTGAAGAAGGGGAGGAGGGGGAAATCTATTTCAGCAGAAAGAGGGAGGGAGAGAGAGAAAGAGAGAGAGAGAGAGAGGGAGAGAGAGAGAGTGTTTTTGTGTCAAGAAAATTAATGACTTTGCAGGCCATGAGTCCGTGTTTAGATTACTCCCAATTAATTTTCAATTAGCTTAGCGAGTTTGTATTAGCCAGTTGGTAAATTCATTTTCTTCTTGAGTGAGGATACAACTCATGGGCATGTTTCCTGTTTGTTCATTCAGTTTTCTTGAAGAGATGGCCACTCTAAAACAGGTATGAGCGAACATAAGGAATCACACACACACCTTATGTTGCTGAGTAACACAAAAAGTGTTGAAAAAGTGGTTAATAGCAACAAATGTGATCCTCCAACCTCCACACAGCGATACATAAGACTGAATCATCCTTTTACAGCGCTTACTCTCTCAGTGCATAGGGTTACAGGATACAAGCGTACGAGCTAACAATTTTCTTACTCATATATTGAGTGGATGTGCACTGAGGGATAACGAGCCTGACAGTCGAGGAGTCATTGTGACAAGGTGTGGAGCAGTGTGGAAATTTGTTTGACAATTCACACCTACAGTAAAGCATCCCCTCTCTTAAGCCGAGTCCCTGTACATTCAGATTGCTGAGAAAAGCGCTGCAGTAGGCTAATCCAACAAACATACGGTAAAAAGTGGGATTCTGACAACAGCTTGACACGCACAGACCGAGAATAATTGGAAAATGAGATGTGATCTTCCTGATCTTTGAGGGAAAATTTGATCCTTTAGCATCTAAGAACAGAAAATGGGTAACAATTCAAAAGACTGAATATAATGAGGAATATAATAATCTGCTCATTATTTTATTTCCAAGCTTCAGAGAGTTTAATGGTCATATGAGGGCAAATTGGCAAAAATGTTCTTTAATGATGATTTTAACTGTTATGGAGAAGTTCTGGCTTAGCAGTAAATCCTGCAATCAAAAAAAAAAAAAAAAAAAAAAAATCCCCCACCCCCTGGAGGGGCTCTGTAAGGTGAGGATGAAGTCAGCACAGACACTGACTGACAACCCCATCATCAACCCCCGGCTCAACACCACTGTTCTTGCTCCTTATGTTACCATGGAGACCGAGCAGCAGCCGTCTCCGTGGACAGAATTAAAAAAGGAGAGTCCCACCCCTGGCATTTCACCATCACATAGGCACATGAGCGCACAAGCACACACTCACACACAAACACAAGTACACATACACACACACACACAAAATGTTTGATTATTCCTGCAGGAGGTAGAAGGTGACAAAGGACAATGAGTCGGGTGGAAGCCATCAATCCCGTCAACTTCACCCCACCGCTGCCAGGCTCCTAGGTAACCACACGTCTGTGCATGGCCACTTACAAGTTGCCTGTCACACTCGGAGACAGGGGTGGAGCGATGGAGAGGAAGGGGTGGTGGGCCCCGGACAAACAAGGGAGGGGTGGGATGAATAGACGTCAAACGCCACACAGAAAATGGATGCCTCACAGGATGTCTTATTATTTAATCATTTGCGTAATCATTCTGGCTGAAATTGAATTCCTCCCAAAATCAGACACCACGTGTTACTGATATGCCATTCCAGACATCATTTACCATCATTTACCATCAATTATTTAGTGTGGAGTATGAACATTTTAGGACAGATTCTATCACTGGCTGGTCTTATTACATGGATTTCATCCTATCATATATGTAAGCGTCATGGTAAACCTCTTATGTCAGGCCTTGGTTATTACTAATAAAAAAAAACAACAGGTCTAGACGCACACAGCAATAGCAGCCTCACATTCTGTATAAGCATAATTAGCTTGGGCAAACAAGGAATCTATAGTGAATCTTTCTCTCAAGCATGGTCATTAACATGGGTCACGCACAACAACACACACATCACCAAACCAGCCCCTCGTACATAACACCCAGATGCACGCACGTACACACAGAACCACCCCCTCTAAAGTCAGTTACAGTACATTAATGTAACAGGAGCTCACCAGGGAAAAAGATAAAACAGGAATGGAGAAAAGAAATGATGGGTGGAATCTAAGGGGTGTTGTTGTTGTTTGTGTGTAACCCTCCCCCTGAACATATATCAAAACAAATTAAAAATATGAGTCCTCACTGTATTGCATTTGATGATTAACTACAAATGAACTGGTTTAAGACAGACAGAAATGCCAGTCCAGCAGGGAGGAAAAGTGAAGAGCGTGGAATCACAGCTGCTCTGCAACCCACTTAGGAGGCAAGCTAAATAATATAAAATTGATATAGCAAAGTGGGTGAACTATCCCTTTAATTTAATGGTTTGGTGGTGTGGTTATTGATCCCAGATGGGGTAAGTGTAAGACATTCATTCTAAGTCTACTGAAAAAACTCAATGTATGGAATCGGCTTTAAGGCATGGAAGAAATCTCTTTGCTGAGAGTAAAGAGTAAAAACTGCAGTGTTTGATCAGGCTGGACTTATCTATAGACCCTGTGTGTGTGTGTGTGTGTGTGTGTGTGTGTGTGTGTGTGTGTGTGTGTGTGTGCATATGTCAAACAAGACTCCATACATGACCGCTCATTTCCAGAATATGCCTCATTACCTCCACAGACACACACACACACACACACACAGTGTAAACAATATGGGCTAAAAGACATTAACATATACAGAGAGATGAAGAGGTAAAGGTCAGGATACACACTTTACACTGGACACAACTGTGCGATGTACTAACACACATATACACGCACACGCAAACACACATGCACACACACATACACATGTGCTGTGTTGCTGCTGGTTGAAAAAAACAACACCTTTCAAACCAAGTAAACACTGGAGAATACATCACCTTAATGTGAGCACACTGGCAAAGCACATCTGTAGGCTGCTTTATAACACACACACACACACACACACACACACACACACACACACACACACACACACACACACACACACAATGTGCAAATGTGTTCCAGTAAGATTTAATTGCTTCAAGTGAAACTGTATGGTAGCCACAATGGTACAACGCATCTTCTGATTGCGTCATCTCACACACACACACACACACACACACACACACGCACACACATAAAAGCCAGAGTCACCTAAAGAATCATCACAAACCACTAATGCTTAGCTAACAAATTGTAAAAAGGTAAAAAGATAGCCTATGCGGCTGCTCCTGTATGTGTATGTGTGTGTGTGTGTGTGTGTGTGTGTGTGTGTGTGTGTGTGTGTGTGTGTGTGTATGTGTGTGTGTGTGTGTGTGTTTATATCACTGTAGTGACAGCATGTCCCTGCTGACTTTTCTGCACAGAATACGATTCAACTCTCCGAAACAACCCAAAAACACACCAAAGTGGGCCAGACAGAGAAGGGGGTGGGAGGGAGGGGGGGGATATAGAGAACTGGTTAGCATAGATAAATAACAGCCCTTGAATATGTGTATGCATGTGTGTGTGTGTGAACTGTGAAAGTTATGTAATTGGTGCTACATTCAGTGGAGACTTAGACAGTGATTGATGTAATAACAGGGCGGCAGACAACGCATCACACACGCGCACACACACACACAAACAGACACAGACACACACACACACACACACACACACACACACACACAAGCTTTACACAAATCTCATCGGCATTATAACCAGGTCTCTGGAATAACAATGAACTGCGGTGTAATTTTATTTTATTAGGTTAACAGGATGCTGTGCTTCGGCGATAAATAGCAGCTCTAAGGTGCGTGTTATCTGTTAATGCAAATTTCGATATTAAAATTTCAGCTGAATGTCAAAAAAAATGACAGATTTTCATACATGCATGTCTGTCAAATGCATGAAAATCTGCATTTATTTATTTATTTGCTTATTTATTAAAATCATTCTTTATTGAGCCAAGGTATGGAGAAGCCAGTAACCTGTAAAACAAATGAACACTAATTCATCCCTGAGCACTGTACAATATCACAAAGTAGGAGGAAAGGCAGCCTCCTTTTTCTGGCTGCGGGACGCCATTGTGAATGCTCACTAACAAAGCCACAGTACTAATAATGAAGAAAAGCCATGATGCAGTTGTTGGATGAAAGCCCTGATGTTCTCAAAGTTGAAAAATGTTACCAAAAAAAAAATCTCATTTTCAGATTTAGGAGAGCACATTTTTTGATAGCTGGTGATATAAATTTCCAAATGTCCACTAAGATTTTGCGGAGGGAATGTGAGAGAAAGAGCGGATGCAGTTGTGAGCTTCTTGACTGGGTCTCTTGAAGTCAAGGAGTCTTCTGCAATGTTAGTTACACAGAGATTAGACTAACAAGTAACACTGACTTCTAACACAAGGAACACCTTTTCAGTTTTTGATGGTGAGATGTTACAAAGCTTACAGAAGCCATACGTTCCCTGTAACTGTGCTATTCACTGCAGACCAAAATTTCTGTCTTTGGAGAACAAATATTCAGTGTTGGAACTTCAGGACCAAGCGAAAATGGAGATATGGAGATTTTGGCTGGTGTGGAAAGTGGCCAGATGGCTGCAGTCTAACTGGGTCAGGATGTCAAAAACCTAGTTTTTTCTGACAACATGTTTACGATGACAATGCTGACCATTGCAATAATTTGGGTAACTTTACATTAATATGCCCTTAATTGGGCATTTATAGCATTAAATTATATTATACTATAAAATTGAGAAATGCAATCCCGAATATGCTGGAGATTTACGGTAATACTGTTTGGATCTGGCTGTTCTCATCCTTCTGGAAGCCAGAAACCACAGCCGTCAACATCACGCACATCACCATCATTCCCACCCGGGAGGGATTACGTACTTCATTTCACACACGTCAGCTGGCCTCGTTCCACTAATGATCCAGATTAATAATGCTCTATAACACAAGCACATAAACATACACAAACACACCATAGTGGTTAAATGCCAAAGCGAACATGAAACAGGTCTGAAAAAATGTGTTTGCATTCTGTGCTTGTTCAGAGTCGGCCGTGCCAGCCCGTTATCACCACTCTGCCTGCTTTCCAGATGATGCCAACCTGCTGCCAGGGCACTGCCACCCTGCACATTGATTAACAGCGACTGCAGGATGGGCGGCAGAAGTAGGACAGGCAGGGAATTTTGGATTTATGTACTTATGCTTTCATATACTTACTTGTTCCTTTAATTTTACATAAACGGTTTAATCCAAAATCGACCAAATATATCCATACATCTGTCTACATATTTATTATGCTGACATTGTGTCACACATGTAGGAAACGTTTTGAAGTTTATGGGACAAAAAATAGACTCCTGACAAGCAGTATTTTTAACAAAGTTAAATATTAAATATACGATAATTCAATTCAGGAACTGGTGGAGAGTTGGTGTTGAGGTTTTTGTACACAGCAGTATTCCCCACAAATCATTAACATAAGAGGAACAGAGGTCAAAGGAAAAAGTCAGTAAATCAGCAAAAAATAGGGGTCAAGTACAAGGATGGAAAATATATTCAGAGTTCAAGTTGATCCTTAAGCAAAATTTACAGGGCAAAATAGAAGAAAACAAGAAGATTCCCACCATTTCAAGCTGTAGTCCAGTAATTTTAGGCCAAAATTGGGGTCAACCTAGGACAAATTGCAAGAGAAGCAAACTCAACTGATTTTGTATCCTCAGTTTGTCCTGAGTGAGGGGAAAAAAGTCCCAGGAAATCCCATTGGTGGAAAGTTTTGAAAATCACCTATTTATGACCACAAATGACCAAAAAACACTGTTTTTAACACACAGGGGAAAGGGGGTCAAAATGTTACTTTCAGATATCACTATAAAAATTCACAAGTTGATTACACACACAAAGACAAGAAAAAAAGTCAATTACAAGTTCTTTGAATTATTCTGTTTACACATGCATATCACACATTATCTGATTTGATATGCGCTAATAAGGAATATAACGAATAAATGCCAGAACAGATATTTAAACAGTGAATTAAAAGGTTACTATATATACAGTAACCTTTTAATTCACTGTTAAGTAGTAACCTTTTAATTCAAGGTTACTATATATATAGTAACCTTTTAATTCACTGTTTAAATGCCTCTTCTGGCATTTATTCCTTATATTCCAATTAGCGCATATCAAATCAGATAATGTGTGATATGCATGTGTAAACAGAATAATTCAAAGAACTTGTGATTGACTTTTTTTCTTGTCTTTGTGTGTGTAATCAACTTGTGAATTTTTATAGTGATATCTGAAAGTAAAATTTTGAACCCCTTTCCCCTGTGTGTTAAAAACAGTGTTTTTTGGTAATTTGTGGTCATAAATAGGTGATTTTCAAAACTTTCCACCAATGGGATTTCTTGGGACTTTTTTTCCCTCACTCAGGACAAACTGAGGATACAAAATCAGTTGAGTTTGTTTTTCTTGCAATTTGTCCTAGGTTTTTTCATAAAATGACTGGACTACTGGTACATTTGAAGAATTTGTGCCCTAGTTCTTCAGCTATCACTGATGGGGATAACTGTGCATCAACTTTTGGCATCAGGTGATAGTGTGCTCGAGGTGGTCCTAGATAATTACTAAAGACATACAGTTGTAAACTGAGGATAACTTGAGGTAAGTCAAGAATTAAAACTGTAACAGGGAAAAGTGATATGCCATTAAATTTCATTGTTTCATTTACATCAGAACTAATGGAATAATATCTGTATAATCTACTGAGCTAAGAGGTAAAATAAAATTTTCTTCATTGATTGATCATAATCTGCAAAATTAGTCATGACAAAACAGACAGGTGAATAGCCGTGTGTCAGTAAAGCAAAATACTTGACTCAAGAGAACGACAAGCACACGGAAAGCAGAGGGAGAGCAGGATGCACATAAATCACCACCCAATTCTTCCAGGCCAGGGACAATCCTATATCCGTCCACAGATTTCAATTAAGATAACAGTTATTAGGCAGCATGCATAGCATTAAGTCAATGGACCGGTCGAGCAAACTTACATGGAGAGAAATGGGAGTTAAAGAGGCACAAAGCCCATTGTATTTCAGAGGGCTGGAGGTGGAAATAATGGAAGAGAGAGAGAGAGAGAGAGAGAGAGAGAGAGCTGGCCTTTTGGAGGTTTTCACCCTTCAACAGCAAAATGTAATGTGTCGGCGTGAGTGTGCGTAAGTGTGTATATGTACGTGTGGGTGTGTGAGTCTGAGTGTGCTAGCAATTAGAGACATCTTTGTGAAGAAATGTGAATAATGGATGCATCATGCATCGGAGAGGAAAATAAAGGCCTATGTTTGCTTTGAGTTAGTGATGACTACACCGCAGACTCGCCTCCCCTGCCTCTGACACATCAGCCATGGAGGAATAAGACAGGAATCAACTCAAAGAAAATATTGGGGTGAGGCAAAAAAAAGGCAGGAAGGGAAAGTGCATAACAAGAAGTGGCAGGAGCAGAGGAGGAGTGTCGGAGGGATTAAGTAGAGAGGAAAGGAAAAGAAGACGGAAAGATTTAATTAGTCGCTTTTAGGAGCGTAAATAAATGGGGCACATGCCAACTTGGTCTGGATCACTGTCTGAGCGGACACACACCCACACATTATCACTTGGGCATACACACACATACAAAAAGTGATACATTAATAGCAGCTTGTTGCAAACAGTTTTCAACTGTGATGCAAAGTGCTTTACAAATAATTAAACATTACTGTTAATGCCAGAAAGGATGCCAACAGGAACTGAAAAACTGAAGAGAAAAAACAATGGAAACCTCAAAGAGGTGCTGCACCCCCACCGCAGCAAGGATATTACCACCACCGCATGAGAAAATGTGAAATTAAAATAAACACTGTAATTTGGTCTCACTGTTCCTCTCTCTAAAACTAAAATAAGTGCAATCCAAATGTTTTACAAGGATTATATGGTTAAAAAAAAAACTTTAAGCACCAGATACTCAACTCCAAACCTAACTGATACTCAAACAGCTACAGATACAAAACTAGAATTAACAGCCAAAGCACCACAGCTGAAATAAATAAATAAATAAATAAAAAATTCTCAGGAAACACTGGGCTGACTGACTGAGTCTGACCTACATTGTGAGTATAGTGAGTCTGTGCAAGGTTTGTCGTTTTGTCATTCATAGCTTATTGCATACTCGAAAAATGTATCCATCTCCCCCCAAAATCTCCCTGAGTGGGGTGCATCGCCTTGTTCCATCCACAAACAAATGTGATTTCTCCAATTATGCATGTAAGCCCAAAATGATATTGCACTAAAAATGATACTGCACTATAAATCTAGATAGCACTCTCTTTGGATAGTCCCCTATAGACATTCAACAGTGTCACTTGATATGTAAGTTAAATATCAACAAGAGTTGTATAGAATATCAATACGCCACATATTACATTTCAACATCATGTCAGTAATGAAATGTGTTGTCCTGTGGCTCATTCACCAAAACAGGCTGGACATAAGCCCTCAGTCAACCTCACTTAACCTTAACCATGTGGGCGGATTTAGCCCAGAACTCAGAATAATGCAAAATGTCAGGGTCCAGCAATAATGTCAGCTTGGCCTACATGTTTGTTAAAATTCAGCGAACACATACAACAGAATGTCAATATATAATGCCAATATGTTGTTGAAATATAATTTATGGCTGTTGATATTCTCCTGACCTCTTATTGATATTTAAATTGTAATTCAATTGTCATTCTGTTTAATATTTACAGGGGACTATATGAAGAAAGTGTGACCGTCATCTACGAGTGGCAGAGAAAGATGAACAGGGGCAAACACAGCTTGAGCTTTGTGCAGCGCAGATATGATAACAGTAAAAACTACTACAATAAAAGTCTGTCTGAAAAGCACATCAACGTTATCTGACAACATGGATTAGCAACTTATGTAACTTTTTTGGAACCGTTTTATTGTTAGATATTATATTTTTGTTACTGCGTGGCTAACCAGCCAAAACTTAATCCACTGATGTCACTGGGAGATATTCTCAGCACAGCTATAACAGAGTTTAATAAGGAGGAAAAAAAGAAACAATCTAATTACACAAAACATTAGCTGTCACCTATGAATAAATCGGCAAGGACTTTTTTTGTAGACCGGATGATTTGCAGTGATGTTAAAGAAACATACTGGGAGAAAAATAGCAGAGGGAGAACACACTTTCTTCTACCATTAAAGTCTATTGTAGATGCCGCTGCTCTCTATGTGCATTGCGTTTGGAGAGTTTACAAGTGGCTAATCAACTTATATCCCAAAAAAATATAGCAGCACCAGAAATGCAGTTTTTGGCTTTAAAAGTTTTAAAAGTATGTGCCTTAGGGTGGAATCGACTTGCTTTTTGCCAGCCTTAACCTCTCAGACAGGATGTGTCAAAGTTAAGGGGCAGGAAAAGCTCAGTCACCTTCGGTCTGTAGTTTGGACTTGAGGATGGCCAGGAGGACCCAGTTCTGTGATTGCAGGCTGCAGTCCAGCTCATAAAAAGCTAAAAGATCTGAGATGTACTGCATCTAGGGTCCAGACCCAGCAAAGCCCTACGAGCAATCCATAAAATCAAGCCTAGAATTAACAGAGAATTTAGAGAAGATAAATAGGGCTGGTACAGTCCCATGAGGCGCATATATTTCTTCATAAGTACTCTGGCAGCAGAAGGCAACACAATCTGGAATTGGACTGCAGCTTGTGGACTGGGACATGAGGGGAGGGCACTGCAGGAGTCGAAGCACAGGGATAATAAAACGCCATCTACCTCAAGACTATCATCTTTCCATTAGACCACATGCACACAAGACAAGACACAACTCTTCCTTTGGACCGCCACCTTTTCACCTCCCAGTGACTTCAATGGAGAAACCCGAGAGCAGTCTGTGGCACTGACGAAAAATGAACAGCAGCTAAAGGGAGAGAAAGAGCCACTGAAAGACAGAAAGCGAGAGGGAAGGAGTGGAGAGTGACTGTATTCAGTGGAAACAAAAACATGGCACGTCGCCACCACCGCCCCTGTTCTCTAATCTGTCTGCTGTTTTTCTTCATCGCCTCCAACCTTGAAAAGAGATTGAGTGACAGATTCGGGGATTTTGATGGCTTTCCTTGGTGTCTGGCAGTAATGTACACACAAAGCTTGTGTATTGTGTATTTTTGCCTTGCACTGGGTGTCAAAAGGGACAAAAAACCAGGCTTACACACATACACTACCCCCTCACACACAGTGTTAAAGATGGTTAGATTGGTGCTATTCTGACAGCATTTTGTTTGTTGAGGTCTTTTAGGCATGCTGTCGCCTTATTCTCCTACATGCTGTTCAATTTGACATTTCACTGAAAGGCTTTGTGAAGGCATGTGTCATTAGTCTTTTGAACAGTGAAACTTAAATTATGGCTTATGGTTGGTTATAGTTGGTCACAGAAGGCCAATTTATGGCGACGCTGCACCTGACAAGACTACAAGCTGTCTTTTTATTAAAGCGACAACCAGAAGAATTTGAAACTGGATGACTGTGGCGACAAGTTGAGCTCCATAGTGTTGCTGTTCCATTTATGATACTGTTCAAGCCTGTGTTCTCTAATTGCAATGGCTGCTTTCGCATTAAAATTAAAATATTCAGCTGGAAATATTTTAGTTGCAACTAGACTGAGCAAGTAAAGCAATTTTTCCCGATAGATGTGGAATTCATCAAGTTTGGGCAATGCTTATTAAAAAATCTGGGTAATAAATCGCTACTGGAGAATAGCTGTGTATCCTTATTATTCCAGGACTGCAGAAACTGCACCTACTATAATAACTGACCGTTTGCAGCATTTGTCCTTAGTTACTGTTGCTATGTCTGACAAACTTTCAAGATGGATGCTGATGCAGATGCTAACATTCTGCTTCAGTGGTTCGCCAACCGTTCTTACATTCTTGTCACCCGTCAAATCGCTTCAACAAAAGCTGTACTCTCAGCGAGGTGTCAGACGAGTATCAGATGCATCAGTGTCAGAAAGTAGTACCTAGACGCGGTTACCAAGCACGGATTGGTGGTTTGCAAACGGCCAGTTGATGCTGCAAACCCACCTAGGTGTTATGGCACTAGATAGCATCTGTGCTGTCTTTATTCAAGTATGAACACGGAGAGCAATTCAAGTTCTATTTCTGTTTTGGCTGAAGCTCTACCTTTGTGTCATCAGTCACTCCTGCCCAGTTAAAGGAAAATCACACCTGGCGACAAATAGATTTAACACATACACAGCAAGACACTGCACAAATCATTTTACACGGGGTTGGTCTCATTTTTCTACAGTCATGATACCATGCTTTCAAAATTCATTTGAGAATGATATATTGCTGTAATATTCTACATGCAAGGGCTTCAAGCTTTTTGCCAGGTGGAAATGAATTAAAACCAATCAAATATTGTTTTAAATTTCAGTCTGAGGCTGGAGACATTTAAGATGATCCAACACCTAACAGGAAAACTACATCACTTTCCATAGAGATGTTAGTGTATGTGTGTGTGTGTGTGTGTGTGTGTGTGTGTGTGTGTCTGTGTGTGTTCTTCGTATGCACAATGAGAGTCTGCTTGTGACTTTCGCTTCTCCAAGGCTCTGTAGTCTGATCAATGCTTCATAGCTTGAGTGACTACTGTGGGCCACACTGCTGCAACTGACCTTCAAATGCCAGGCTCATTGGCTCAGAGCTGCCTGCCTCCAGCTGCATGTACAGAGCTAAAAGTACCAGGGAGAATAATCTGAAAGGTTGCATACAAGAGAGAGACAAAGTGGGGACCCCTACAAGATTGGCAGTCACTGAAGCATTAGTTAATGGGGACCCAAACAAAGAATAAAGAGGGAGATAAAGCGTAATACAAAAACAACAGCAACAAAGAGGGTCAGAGTGTGATAATTTAGAAAATGTGAGCGAGAAAAAGATGGAATCTGAAAGAGAGAGAGAGCAATAGAGAGAGAATACGAATTGGGAAAAACTGTTGGATTCAAATGGCTATTGGTTATGAGATATAGAGGTGGAAGTCAAGCCATTTTTCATCCTCATTTACTCTGAAATTTTATATATTTTCCTCATTAACTTCAATCTGTGCATGCTTTTGTGTGCATGCCTTGTGTGTGTGTGTGTGTATGTATGTACCTCCCTTCACAAATTTGCACATGCGAGTGTGTATCTGTGCACAGTATAGCCCTGTGTGAGTGTGTGTAATTTTACATGTGTACTGCTCTTACTGTGTATCTTGAATGTTACCACTGGTCTCCTGGAATGTTTTCCTACATTAAGTCGCTCTCTCACTGCCACTGAGTTATGTTGTTTCCATCAAATATAGAGCTACACTATATCCACAGACATAGATTTACAGCAAACAGAAAGGCTCCTTCCTTTTGGCATCACATT